>NC_045965.1:300000-552500 GCF_010909765.2 Amblyraja radiata | reverse complement strand
GCTTTCTGCATTTAGTTATACAGCATGGAAACAGGCCCTTCAGCCCAACTTGCCCACGCCGGCCAACATGTCCCAGCTACACTAGGCCCAACTGCCAGCATTTGGCCCATATCTCTCCCAACGTGTCCTATCCATGTACCCGTCTTAAAGTTTCTTAAATGTTGGGATGGTCCCAGCCTCAACTACCTCCTCTGGCAGCTTATTCCACACCCCACCCCCCCCCCCCCCACCCTCTGTGTTAAAAGGTTACCCCTCAGATTCCTGTTAAATCTTTTCCCCTTCACCATAAACCTATGTCCTCTGGTCCTCGATTCCCCTACTCTGGGCAAGAGACTGTTCTTCTACCCGATCTATTCCTCTCATTTATGGGGAAGCACTAGTTGCAGATACTTGTCCGACGTTAGGTAGCTTTCCACTTGAGACTGAGACAGAGTGCGATTATCTGTGGCAATAGGGTTGCCAACTTTCTCACTCCCAAATAAGGGGCAAAAGGTCAAAATACGGGACAAGTTCCCGACGGCAAATCGTTGACCGACTCGGCCGTGGCTGGGTGAATGATGAGTTGGCCCGGGTGCTGGACTGCTCACAAAGCCCAGCCGGCGGGCCAGCTGAGGAGTTTTGGCCCGGGTGAAGTCGCTCGGTGATGTCCGGCACCCCATCCAACTCATGAACCGATGATCGGCCATGAGAAGGAGGGGTGGTGGTGTCGGCGGTAATCGAAGGTCCGAAGGTCAGACAGCTGGCCGGGCTGCCGACCGACGGGGCCACGAGCGAGGCACTGCTGCTGCTGCACTCCATGGGCTGCACTATGTCGGCACGCGTGAGGTGGCGTACCGACCCGACAGTCCATATAACCATATAACCATATAACAATTACAGCACGGAAACAGGCCATCTTGGCCCTTCTAGTCCGTGCCGAACACATAATCTCCCCTAGTCCCATATACCTGCACTGAGACCATAACCCTCCATTCCTTTCCCATCCATATAACTATCCAATTTATTTTTAAATGATAAAATCGAACCTGCCTCCACCACCTCCACTGGAAGCTCATTCCACACAGCCACCACTCTCTGAGTAAAGAAGTTCCCCCTCATGTTACCCCTAAACTTCTGTCCCTTAATTCTCAAGTCATGTCCTCTTGTTTGAATCTTCCCTACTCTCAGTGGGAAAAGCTTGTCCACATCAACTCTGTCTATCCTTCTCATCATTTTAAAGACCTCTATCAAGTCCCCCCTAAACCTTCTGCGCTCCAAAGAATAAAGACCTAACTTTTTCAACCTTTCTCTGTAACTTAGTTGCTGAAACCCAGGCAACATTCTAGTAAATCTCCTCTGTACTCTCTCTATTTTGTTGACATCCTTCCTATAATTAGGTGACCAAAATGGTATGCCATACACCAGAATTAGCCTCACCAATGCCTTGTACAATTTTAACATTACATCCCAACTTCTATACTCAATGCTCTGATTTATAAAGGCCAGCACACCAAAAGCTTTCTTTACCACCCTATCTACATGAGATTCCACCTTCAGGGAACAGTTATTCCTAGATCCCTCTGTTCAACTGCATTCCTCAATTCGCTACCATTTACCATGTACGTCCTATTTTGATTTGTCCTGCCAAGATGTAGCACCTCACACTTATCAGCATTAAACTCCACCTGCCATCTTTCAGCCCACTCTTATTTAAACTGGCATAAATTTAAACTGGCATAAATCTCTCTGTAGACTTTGAAAATCTACTTCATTATCCACAACCCCACCTATCTTAGTATCATCTGCATACTTACTAATCCAATTTACCACACCATCGTCCAGATCATTGATGTACATGACAAACAACAGTGGACCCAACACAAATCCCTGTAGCACCCCACTAGTCACTGGCCTCCAACCTGACAAACAGCCATCCACCATTACTCTCTGGCATCTCCCATTCAGCCACTGTTGAATCCATCTTGCTACTCCACCATTAATACCCAACAATTTAACCTTCTTAACCAACCTTCCATGAGGAACCTTGTCAAAGGCCTTACTGAAGTCCATATATAAAACATCCACTGCTTTACCCTCACCAATTTCCCGAGTAACCTCTTCAAAAAATTCAAGAAGATTAGTCAAACATGACCTTCCAGGCACAAATCCATGTTGACTGTTCCTAATCAGACCCTGTTTATCCAGATGCTTATATATATTATCTCTAAGTATCCTTTCCATTAATTTGCCCACCACTGACGTCAAACTAACAGGTCTATAATTGCTAGGTTTACTCTTAGAACCCTTTTTAAACAATGGAACAACATGCGCAGTACGCCAATCCTCTGGCACTATTCCCATTTCTAATGACATTTGAAATATTTCTGTCATAGCCCCTGCTATTTCTATACTAACTTCCCTCAATGTCCTATGGAATATCCTGTCCGGACCTGGAGATTTATCCACTTTTATATTTTTCAAAAGTGTCAGTACTTCCTCTTCTATGAATCTTATAGTTTCCATAGCTACTCTACTTGTTTCCCTTACCTCACATAATTCAATATCCTTCTCCTTGGTGAATACCAAAGAAAATAAATTGTTCAATATCTCCCCCACTCTGACTCTCTAATGGACCAATTTTATCCCTTGTTATCCTTTTGCTATTAATATAGCTGTAGAAACCCTTTGGATTTACTTTCACCTTACTTGCCAAAGCAACCTCCTATCTTCTTTTAGCTTTTCTAATTTCTTTCCTAAAATTCTTTTTACATTCTTTATACTCCTCAAGCACCTCATTTTCTCCATGCTGCCTATAATTATTGTAGATCTCTCTCTTTTTCCGGACCAAAATTGAAAACCATGGCTCTTTCCAATTTTTACTATTTCCTTTCAACCGAACAGGGACATAAAGATTCTGTACTCTTAAAATTTCACCTTTAAATGTCCTCCATTTCTCTTCCACATCTTTCCCATAAAACAAACTGTCCCAATTTACTCCTTTTTAATCCTTTCGCATCTCCTCAAAGTTAGCCTTTCTCCAATCAAAAATCTCAACCCTAGGTCCAGTTCTGACCCTCTCCATAATTATATTGAAACTAATGGTATTGTGATCACTGGACCCAAACTGTTCCCCAACGCATACCTCTGCCACCTGACCTGTCTCATTTCCTAACAGGAGGTCTAGCACCGCCCCTTCTCTAGTAGGTACCTCTATGTATTGCTGCAAAAAACTATCCTGCACACATTTTACAAACTCCAAACCATCCAGCCCATTTACAGAATGTGTTTCCCAGTCTATGTGTGGAAAATTGAAATCTCCCACAATCACTACCTTGTGCTTACTACTAATATCTGCTATCTCCTTACATATTTGCTCTTCCAATTCCCGCTTGCCATTTGGCGGACTATAATACACCCCTATAAGTGTTGCTACCCCTTTCCCATTTCTCAGTTCCACCCAAATAGCCTCCCTAGACAAGCCCTCTAATCTATCCTGCCAAAGCACTGCTGTAATATCTTCCCTGACAAGCAATGCAACACCTCCACCTCTTGCCCCTCCAATTCTATCACACCTGAAGCAACGAAATCCTGGAATATTTAGTTTCCAATCACAACCCTCCTGCAACCATGTTTCACTGATCGCCACAACATCATACTTCCAGGTGTCTATCCAGACTCTAAGCTCATCCACCTTTCTTACAATGCTCCTAGCATTAAAATATACACATTTAAGAAACCCACCGCCTCTTATTCTCTGTTTATTGTCTTTTTCTTCTTTCTCCCCTACATTTTGTGTCAGAGTGCTACCATTCTCTGCCTCCTGCCTCACACACTGACTGCTAGCTTTCCCAATTTGAGTCCCTCCCCCCAACCGTTCTAGTTAAAAGACTCCCCAGTAGCCTTTGCAAATCTCCCCGCCAGGATATTGGTCCCCCTCGAGTTCAAGTGCAACCCGTCCTTTCTGTACAGGTCGCACAGTAAGGACGGGTTGCACTTGAACTCGAGGGGTCCCCTCGACCCGTGTAGTAGCAGTCAAATAAGGGACAGGTTTTCGAGGTTAATTGGCTTCAGAAAATGTGTGAATTGTCCCTAGTGCATAGGGTAGTGCTAGCGTACAGGGTGATAGCTGGTCGGCGCAGTCTTGATGGGCCGAAGTGCTTGTTTCTGCACTATATCTCTAAAGTCTAAATCAGCTTGTCTTAACTCATCTACTTCCCTTCCCCACCAAACCCTTTGTTAAAGTTAATGGATTGATAACGTGAGGTATACAATACAATTATACAATTATACAATTTATTTATTGTCATTTGAACTTCTAAAGAAGTTCAAACAAAATTTGGTTTCTGCAATCATACAACAAGAAAAGAACCAAGACACACACCAACACAATTTACACAAACATCCATCACAGTGAATCTCCTCCTCACTGTGATGGAAGGCAAAGTCTTGTCTCTCCCCTGTGTTCCATTCTTCTCCCGATGTTAAAGCGGGCGGGCGAAGGCAAGCCCCGCGCCGGGCATTGTAAGGTCCCGCTCCGGATCTCAATGTTGGAGCCCCCTGCGGGCGATGGCAAGTCCCGCGGCCGTTAAAGCCGCGCCGGGCGATGCAAGGCCCCACTCCGGGTCATTTTCAACCCCGCAACTCGGGCGGGAGAAGTTGCCGTTGTGGGAGCTCTGAAAAGCGGTCTCCAACCAGGGACCCGCGAACTCCTAATGTCACCGTCCACCGGGCCTGCAGCTGGAGCCTCCGAGCTTCGGAGTCGGGTTGCAGCCGCTTGCCACCACAGCCACCACAGCTCTGCACACTCCGAAGCCGGCCAGCACCATGATGGTGAGTCCGCAGCTCCGCAGACTCCGCGACTGGAGCCCCCAGGTCGTTCCGGTTGGAGGCTGCTCCACGGTGCTAGGCCCCAACGACAATGGAGACCCGACAGGGAAAAGGTCGGGTCACCCGTACATTGAAGAGATTTAAAAGTTCCCCCCCCCCCACAAGAATAAAAACCACAACAAACTATACATTCAACGGGACAAGAATTAAAAAAAGACAGACGGACTGCAGAGGCTGCTGCAACGTCGACCGCGCCTCACTCACACATAGAACATAGAAGAGTACAACACATGAACAGGCCCTTCGGCCCACAATGTCTGTGCCAAACATGACACATTATCATTATCCCTCCATTCCCTGCCTATCCAAAAACCTGTTAAATGCCACTATTGTGTCTGCCTCTATCGCCCCTGACAACACACTCAAGGTGCACTCCAACCTCTAATAACTTGCTCCACACATCTTTAAACTTTGCCCCTCTCTTGTTAAAGCTATGCCCTCTAGTATTCCATCTCTGTCCTGGGAAGAAGGGGTGGCACGGTGGCGCAGCGGTAGAGTTGTTGGCTTACAACACTTGCATTGCCAGTCCCGGGTTTGATCCTGACTGTAGGTGCTGTCAATATAGAGTTTGTATGTTCTCCCCGTGACCTGAGTGGGGTTTTTTCCGAGATCTTCGGTTTCCTCCCACACTCCAAAGACGTGCAGGTTTGCAGGTTAATTGGTTTGGTATAAATGTAAATTGTACCTAGTGTGTGCAGGGTAGTTAATGTGTGGGGATCGCTGGTTGACGTGGACTCAGTGGGCTGAAGGGCCTGATACAGTGTTGCATCTATAAACTAAACTAAAAAAAGGTTTTGACTGTCTGGTTAAGAGATGAGCCCATGGGCTCACTGGTCTGAGGGCTATAGAAAGAATCTTGCACTTTGCTGACTTTCACAAGCAATGTTAAACTGAGACCAACGAGGTGAAGGTAATAGTTTGTTTTAGAGAGATGGCATGAAAACAGGCCCTTCCGTCCACCGAGTCCATGCTAACCAACCCGTACACTAGTCCTATATCCTTCACACTAGGGGCAATTTACAGAAGTCAATTTACCTACAAACCGGCACATCTCTGGAATGTGGGAGGAAACCAGAGCACCCGAAGGAAACCCACGCAGGACACAGAGAGAACGTACAAACTCCGTCCAGACAGCAGGCATAGTCAGGATCGAACCCGGGTCTCTGGCACCCTAAGGCAGCAACACTACCGCTGCGCCACCGTGCCGACCAATTCACATGATGCTAAGGGAGTTGAATGTTAGCCCTCTGCAAACTTTAAAACCCAATGAGTTGTTCCTTCTTCATAAGTTATTTGAGCAGAATTAGGCCATTTGGCTCATCAAGTCCACTCCATCATTCAATCATGGCTGATCTATATTTCCCTTGCAACCACATTCTCCAGCCTTCTCCCCATAACCCCAGACACCCTTGCTAATCAAGAATCTGTCAATCTCCGCTTTAAAAAGACCCAATGACTTGGCCTCCATAGCCATCTGTGGCAATGAATTCCACAGATTCACCACCCTCTGACCACAGAAATCCCTCCATGTGGCCTCCTGATAAATGGATTGCTTTTTGAATTTGTGAAAGTGCTTAAACAAGGTTGCAAATGTTCCAAATCACTTCTTTGGATCCTCATCTGACACTTAAAATGATGAATAATAGTCAACAGTGGAGTATTTCAGAAATCACTTCCAAGTCATGTCCAATGCTGCTAATCGCCTGGCATTCAACCAAGTCATCTATCAAATGTAATTGTAGACCAACAAAACTGGTGTTTGTAATATCCTTTGCACCTGTGCTTGATCACTTCAAACTGATACCAGCATTCAGAGATGGAGACAAAATGCTGGAGTAACTCAGCGGGTCAGGCAACATCTCTGGAGAACATGGATAGGTGCAAAGTGCTGGGGTAACACAGTGGGTCAGGCAGCATCTCTAGACAACATAGAGTTCACTCCCTGTGACCATGTGGGTTTTCTCTGGGTGCCCCGGTTTCCTCCCACACTCCAAAGACTTCCAGGTTTGTAGGTCAATTGGCTTCTGTAAGTTGTAAAATTGTCCCTTGTCTGTAGGATAGTGTTTGTGTTTGTGTATGGGGTGATCGCTGGTCGGTAGGACGAAAGGCCCGTTTCCGTGCTCTATCTCAAGTTTAAACAGAGGAGGTATTTGAGGCAGTTACTATAACAACATTTAAAATACACTTGGACATGGGTTTAGAGGGACATGAGCGAAATGCGGGCGGGTGGGTTTAGCGTACATGGGACATCTTAGTTGGCATAGGCAAGTTGGGCCGAAGGGCCTGTTACCCTGCTGTGTGACTCTGACTCTCTCTCACTTTTTGAATCCTGACCTTTGCGTTTTGTTGCCCTTTTTGATGACCACAATCTGCCTTTTGCTTTACGTACACTATTTGCCTCTGAGGCACTGACTTTTTTTTTACTTTTTGAGAACAATTGCCAATTGTTTTCCTCTTTAGTCCAGGACACTTGGTACTTTTCAGTCCTAGGCAACCTCCAATGTCAGAGTGAGGAATGTGGTCAAAAACATTTTTGGCAAATTGAAGTAGGAAACCAAAGAACCGTAGATGCTAATTTACACTTGGGCAGCTTACAACCTAAGGGTGGCACGGTGGTGCAGCGGTAGAGTTGCTGCCTTACAGCGCCAGAGATCTGGGTTCCATCCTGACTACGGGTGCCGTCTGTACCCAGTTTGTACGTTTGTGCAGGTTTGTGCAGGTTTGTAGGTTAATTGGCTTCTGTAACTTGTCCCCAGTCTGTCCGACAGTAGTGTACGGATGCTCGCTGGTCGGCACGGACTCGGTAGGCTCAAGGGCCTGTTTCCGTGCTGTATCTTTAAACTAAACTTGCAAAATAACGGTATGAGCAATGAAAATCCCTTATAGTTGAACTAATATTTTCTGTACACTTGACAGCCATCTAACTAACCAAATCCCCAATCCCTCTTCTGTTCCCCCCTCTTCTCAGGACCCTACCAGAAAGTACATCCATTACTCCCATTATCTGGCCCCTCTCCTTTTTACCCCTTCCCCCTTCCCTCCCCTCCCCTTCCATTGCTATCCCCTCCTCAGCTTCACATTTCGTGCCTCCTCTCTTCTTGTCTCACGGCCTTAAGTCAATTTGTTTTATCTCTTGCATTTTTGTCCACCCATCTGCCAGTTAAACCACCCCCCTCCCCCACCCTGACCTGTATCCACCTATCACTTGCAGGAACAAGGAACTGCAGACGCTGCTTTTTACCAATGATGGGCAAAGATACCAAAGTGCTGGAGTAACTCTGGCAGCATCCCCGGAGGAAAAGGATAGGTGACGTTTCAGGACAGGGCGGAAATGTTACCTCGACTTTCCTCCAGACATACTGCCAGACCTGCTGACTTACTCCAGCATTTTGTGTCTATCCACTTATCACTTGCTTGGCTTTGTCCCATCCAGTCTTATAAGCCTCCTGTTTCTTCCCCCGTCCCCCCACCCCCATCACCACTACAATGACCCTGAAGAAGGGTCCCGACCTGAAATGTCACCTATCCATGTTCTCCAGAGATGCTGCCTGACCCGCTCAGTTACTCCAGCACTGTGAAACGTCACGTATCCATGTTCTCCAGAGATGCTGCCTGACCTGCTGAGTTACTCCAGCACTTTGTCTCTTATTTTTGGAAATCAGCATCTGCAGTTCCTTGGTCTCCTACCATAATTTGTTCAGATTTTATTTTAACCATGTTCCAGGGACTGATGCAACAGCAAACTCCATCCCAATGCTTGCAATGGGCTTCGGACTGAAGGAAATCTGGTTAAGAAACTGGACTAGAGGCACCAATGCCTGGAGACTTGGCAGTATCATCATTACATTTATTGCCTGCTGATCAGATGACAAATCACTAACTCAAAAGCATACAAATTAGCCAGAAAAAGCAGCCAACCAGAGGACTGGGAGAAATTCAGAGTCCAGCAGAGGAGGACAAAAGGCTTGATTAGGAAAGGGAAAATAAATTATGAAAGAAAACTGGAAGTGAACATATAAACTGACTGCAAAAGTTTTTATAGATATGTGAAAAAGATTAGTTAAAACAAATGTAGGTCCCTTGCAGTCAGAAACAGGTGAATTGATTATGGGGAACAAGGACATGGCAGACCAATTGAATAACTACTTTGGTTCTGTTTTCACTAAGGAAGACATAAATAATCTGCCGGAAATAGCAGGGGACCGGGGGTCAAATGAGATGGAGGAACTGAGTGAAATCCAGGTTAGCCGGGAAGTGGTGTTAGGTAAATTGAATGGATTAAAGGCCGATAAATCCCCAGGGCCAGATAGGCTGCATCCCAGAGTACTTAAGGAAGTAGCCCTAGTGGAAGTGGATGCATTAATGATAATTAATGAAAATTTTTCAAAACTCTTTGGACTCTGGAGTAGTTCCTGAGGATTGGAGGGTAGCTAATGTAACCCCACTTTTTAAAAAGGGAGGGCGAGAGAAAACGGGGAATTACAGACCAGTTAGTCTAACATCGGTAGTGGGGAAACTGCTAGAATCAGTTATTAAAGATGGGATAGCAGCACATTTGGAAAGTGGTGAAATCATTGGACAAAGTCAGCATGGATTTATGAAGGGTAAATCATGTCTGACGAATCTTATAGAATTTTTCGAGGATTAACTAGTAGAGTGGATAAGGGAGAACCAGTGGATGTGTTATATCTGGACTTTCAGAAGGCTTTCGACAAGGTCCCACATAAGAGATTAGTATACAAACTTAAAGCACACGGTATTGGGGGTTCAGTATTGATGTGGATAGAGAACTGGCTGGCAGACAGGAAGCAAAGAGTAGGAGTAAACGGGTCCTTTTCAGAATGGCAGGCAGTGACTAGTGGGGTACCGCAAGGTTCAGAGCAGGGACCCCAGCTATTTACAATATATATTAATGATTTGGACGAGGGAATTGAATGCAACATCTCCAAGTTTGCGGATGACACGAAGCTGGGGGGCAGTGTTAGCTGTGAGGAGGATGCTAGGAGGCTTGCAAGGTGACTTGGATAGGCTGGGTGAGTGGGCAAATGCATGGCAGATGCAGTATAATGTGGATAAATGTGAAGTTATCCACTTTGGCGGCAAAAACAGGAAAGTAGACTATTATCTGAATGGTGGCCAATTAGGAAAAGGGGAGTTGCAGCGAGACCTGGGTGTCATGGTACACCAGTCATTAAAAGTAGGCATGCAGGTGCAGCAGGCAGTGAAGAAAACGAATGGTATGTTTGCATTCATAGCAAAAGGATTTGAGTATAGGAGCAGGGAGGTTCTACTGCAGTTGTACAGGGTCTTGGTGAGACCACACCTGGAGTATTGCGTATTGTGGTCTCCTAATCTGAGGAAAGACATTCTTGCCATAGAGGGAGTACAGAGAAGGTTCACCAGACTGATTCCTGGGATGTCAGGACTTTCATATGAAGAAAGACTGGATAGACTCGGCTTGTACTCGCTAGAATTTAGAAGATTGAGGGGGGATCTTATAGAAACTTACAAAATTCTTAAGGGGTTGGACAGGCTAGATGCAGGAAGATTGTTCCCGATGTTGGGGAAGTCCAGAACAAGGGGTCACAGTTTAAGGATAAGGGGGAAATCTTTTAAGACCGAGATGAGGAAAAAAAATTTCACACAGAGAGTGGTGAATCTCTGGAATTCTCTGCCACAGAAGATAGTTGAGGCCAGTTCATTGGATATATTTAAGAGGGAGTTAGATGTGGCCCTTGTGGCTAAAGGGATCAGGGGGTATTGAGAGAAGGCAGGTACAGGATACTGAGTTGGATGATCAGCCATGATCATATTGAATGGCGGTGCAGGCTCGAAGGGCCGAATGGCCTACTCCTGCACCTATTTTCTATGTTTCTATGTTTCTATCTGAAAGCTTTTTTGGAAGAAACTGCAGATGCTGGTTTAAACTGAAGATAGACACAAAAAGGTGAAGTAACTCAGCGGGTCAGTCAGCTTCCCTGGAGAAAAGGAATAGGTGACGTTTCAGGTCGAGACTCTTCTTCAGACCCACCGAGTTACTCCAGTTTTTTTTTGTGTGTAACATGTGGTAGGTTTTGTCTTGATGTTACCGCTTTATCTTTCCGCGAATGCTGTCTGGGCTCGAGTGTTGCCAACAATGTTGTTTTGGCTTTCCAGCTTTTTTTAATCGTCTTTTACTCACACAACGACTCTGCAACAGGTTGAAACATTAAACACTCAATTAGCGAGCTTGTGATATGCTGCACGCTATCCAGTCTTTGTAGTTCAAAACTAACATGAAGTGAAAGGGGAGTGGGGGCGTGCTAATAGTTGGAAGCAAAATAGACTTTTTGAATGGCTGGACTGAACTGTGCCATTGTGAGAGTGGACTTCAATTGCTTCAGTGATTATACACAATCTATTGTGTGACATGCTTCTGGACCTAACAGTCCACAGCAAGTAGACACAGCTGGAGTAACTCAGCGGGTCAGGCAGCAGCTCTGGAGAGAAGGAACGGGTGACGTTTCGGGTCGGGACCCTTCTTCACATCAGTCGGGGGTCCACAGCAGGGATTACTTTAAGTCATAAATAAGCCCTATTATCCAAGTATCGAACAGCATTGTGTTGAAGTTACTCTTATAATTGATATTTAATATTTCAGTCGTTAAAAAAAAAGTTTTTAGTTCATAGTTCATTGGGTTCTGTGACATGTAAAATACATTTGTTAGTTCAAATATAATATTCTATCCGTTCTGAATTCCAAGGTGGAAGAAATTATAAGTTACGAACCAGGAAATAGGACAAAAAAAGGTGGATAAAATATTTTAATAAGGGCCCTGGTGATTTTTTTTGTGCATGTTTCCATTAAATTAAATCGTAATAGTTTTGGGCAACCATGTAGTCTGCATATTTATTGACAAAAGCTTTTCACTTGAGTTTAGAGATACAGCATAGAAACAGGCCCTTCGGCCCACCGGGTCCATGCCGAGCAGCGATCCCCGCACACTAACACTACCCTACACACACTAGGGACGATTTTACATTTATATCAAGCCAATTAACCTACAAACCTGTACGTCTGTGTGTGCGAGTGTGGGGGGAAACTGAACATCTTGAAGTAAAGCCACGCGGGTCACGGGGAGAACGTACAAACTCCGTACAGACAGCACCCGTAGTCGGGGTCGTTGTGAGGCAGCAACTCTACCGCTGCACCACCATGCCAACCTCGGTACACATGATAATAAACTAAACTCAAGCTACTTAAGTCACATTCCTCCCATATCTAATTGCTTTGTCTTTACTGAAGGCAGATGGGACTGGGCCAAGTATCAGCAGATGATTTTTATTAAATCATCTCTAGTGTTGTAATCCTTGCAGTCTGCATGAGAATGCATCCGCCCACATACTCTTGCTTTCTGCATGGACACGGGGGAATTATTGGCCTGTTTTTTGTTTCCCTGCCTAAATCCATTAAATAACTGCAGTAAAGCTTGTGCCTATGATGAGGAACAGCAAAATATTTTGGGTTTCGTACTGTAATTTGAGCGAGCTATGATGTGACCCGAAGTCTGGGTGTAATATGATTTTGATGGATGATGTTTTAAGATCATAATCATTTGATGGGGTGTTGCTGAGAAGAATCTGCTCCATGTAATTAAATAAGCATTGGTTATTTTTACTGCATTCATTTATTTTTACTGGACTATCTGAGTAGATGCCACAGTTGGAAGTCATTAAGTGGTATAGAGTATTTTGTTTCTCATTGCAAGAGCAAAATCTATATTTCAGACCATAACATACTGGTTAAAGGCCTGGCGCTGTTGCGTTGGATGGTCCCTTGACCTTTGAACTAGATTCATTGCTAGGGAAATGGGTTCTTCAGAGTCCAGCTGGAAGATCATACCTTTTAGAAGAATATCAATAGTCTTGCTCAGTGCATGCTTTGTGCTTTATTAATCTGATAATTACCAGGCTTTTCAAATACTTTTCCCATCTGTGGCATGTATTTTTTTCCCCTTTTAGAGAGCCATGGAGTGATACAGTGTGGAAACGGGCCCTTTGGCCTAACTTTTCCACGCCGACCAACATGCCCCATCTACACTAGTCCCACCTACCTGCATTTGGCCCATATCCCTCTAAACCTGTCCTATTCATGTACCTGTCTAAATGTTTCTGAAACATTGCAATAGTCTCTGCCTCAACTACCTCCTTCAGCAGCTTGTTCCATACACCTCTTTTATGCTATCCCTCGGGTTCATATTAAATCTTATCCCCCTCACTCTAAAGGGCCTGTCCCACGAGCATGCGACTCCATGCGGCAAGCGCGACCTAAAGCCCGCAGCCGCCTCGACGGCGTACGCACGGAGGTCGAGTGAGTGACTTGAAGTTCGAGTGAAGTCCGACGGGCGTACGGCGTCGAGACGGTGCGTACGGCCTCAATGCGGCTGCGGGTCGGTAGGCTGTTGCCGCGCGGAATTTTTGAACCCGGTCAGTTTTTCGGAGCCCCGCGCGATGTCGGGACCACAACTCCGGCGATCGAAGTGGGACCGGCCCCACGAGGCCATAGGCCTCAAGCGACCATGTTAGGTCGCGCTTGCTGCATGCAGGCGCATCCTGGTGGGACAGGCCCTTTAGGTCGCGCTTGCCGCATGCAGGCGCATCCTGGTGGGACAGGCTCTTTAACCTATGTTTTCTAATTACAAAAAAAAAGGTGCAAAGTGCTGGAGTAACTCAGCAGGTCCGGTGAGGCAGAGGTTCACTTGCACATCCTCCAACCTCATCTACTGTATCCGCACCTCAAGGTGTCAACTTCTCTACATCGGCGAGACCAAGCGCAGGCTCGGCGATCATTTCTTCAAACACCTCCACTAAATCCATCTTAAGCTACCTGATCTCCCGGTTGCTCAGTACTTTAACTCCCCCTCCCATTCCCAATCTGACCTTTCTGTCCTGGGCCTCCTCCATTGGCAGAGTGAGACCCAGCGCAAATTGGAGGAGCAGCATCTCATATTTCGCTTGGATAGCCTCCACCCCAGCGGTATGAACATTGACTTCTCTAACTTCAGATGGCCCTTGCTTTCCCTCTCTTTCTCCATCCCCTCCCCCTTCCCAGTTCCCCCACCCGTCTTACTATCTCCGACTACATTCTATCTCTGTCCCACCCACTGTCCCACCTCAGTCTGAAGAAGGGTCTGGACCCGAAACGTCACCCATTCCTTCTCCCCAGAGATGCTTCCTGTCCCGCTGAGTTACTCCAGCATTTTGTGTCTACCTTCTCTGTAATTTCTTGCGGATGGAGCTGTTCCCAAACCAGTCTGTGATGCATCCCGATAAAATGCTTTCTATGGAACATCTGTAGAAGTTGGTGAGAGTTGTTGGGGACATGCCGAATGTCCTAAGCCTTCTAAGGAAGTGCTCTGGTCTGACTTGTGCAACTGTTACACTTCACTATCTGTAAGTTGTAAAAAAAACCCCATCAGATATTGTATATTTTCTGGGCCAATGTTTGTGTTACATAAATCATATTACAGTGGTGTGGAACTTTATCAATGCATGGCATTCTGTACAGTAACTTGTTCTGACTGTTATAATTGCAATCCTGTGAATGTAGTATCGGCTAAAATGATCCAGGTCAACTCCTTTCTGAACATAAGCATTTGTCATTGCTCTTGCTATGCCGATAACACAACTGTTTCAATTGGTGCCAGCTGTGTTGGAAATTTATAACTTGAACGCTTTTGAAATTATACTGCTTTCATGTATAAGCATTAAAGGTCTTGGGTCAACAATTTCTATCTATGGTCCATACTCGATCATAAAGGTTTGATCCATTGTTTGCAATGGGCTTTTGGAGTTCTTTAGTCTTTGCTGCCACTTTTACTTTCTAACAGTCTGTGGAGACCAGTGTATCTTTGCTTCCAGCAAGACTGTTAAGAGTTCGAAGTCAATGCACATCATCATTAATTTCAAGAATAGTATCCACATTTGTACATTGCTTTAGGCTTTAACAGGAACATTATTTTTTATTTTGCTATAAATTGTATTGTATTGTATTGTATTGTATTGTATTGTATTGTATTGTATTGTATTGTATTGTATTGTATTGTATTTTAATGACCACACAGCCAGGCTGGTGGAATTTGTTATCAGTACAGCTCGGTACAGGTTCCAACATTTCATCAAACATTAAACTTGTAACATAGATATACATACAAACAGAAATCAACTTATTCCCTCAAGTTCATAAGTGATAGGAGCAGAATTACGCCATTCGGCCCATCAAGTCTACTCCACCAATCAATCATGGCTGATCTATCTCCCCCTCCCAACCCCATTCTCCTGCCTTCTCCCCATAACCCCTGACACCCGTACTAATCAAGAATCTATCCATCTTTACTGTAAAAATATCCATTGACTTGGCCTCCACAGCCCTCTGTGACAATTGATTCCACAGATTCATAACCCTCTGACTAAATAAATTCCTCCTTGTCTTCTTCCTTATGGAATGTCATTGTATTCTGAGGCTGTGCCCTCTGGTCCTAGACTCTCCCACTAGTGGAGACATGCTCTCCACATCCACCCTATCCAGACCTTTCACTATTGACGTTTGTTCTCTGCTGCTGCTAAACATTTTCCTGGGCTTGTCGTCCCAAAGTAAGTTCTGTGCAACAAATTGACTTGGTTTTTCAACTTTGCATTGCTCCTGCGTGTATGAAGATGCACGAGTAGGTTTCTTCCATTCTACCTCAGTTCATCCATAAACGACCATCAGATTGTTTTTGAGTTCTGAAGGGATCTAAATATTAATTGAGGTGAGAGGTGGAGAGAGAGAAGGTTTGCTTGTTATTCCATAGGATAATTCCATCCTATTATGATGGAACATTGCTGTTGTGTTGGTTATAGGTTTAGTTTATTGTCACATGTACCGCGGTACAGTAAAAAGCTTTTTTGTTACGTGCTAGCCAGTCAGCGGAAAGACTACACATGATTACAATCGATCCGTCCACAGTGTAATAATAATAATAATGGATGGGATTTATATAGCGCCTTTCTAATACTCAAGGCGCTTTACATCGCATTATTCATTCACTCCTCAGTCACACTGGGTGGTGGTAAGCTACTTCTGTAGCCACAGCTGCCCTGGGGCAGACTGACGGAAGCGTGGCTGCCAATCTGCGCCTACGGCCCCTCCGACCACCACCAATCACTCACACACATTCACACACAGGCAAAGGTGGGTGAAGTGTCTTGCCCAAGGACACAACGACAGTATGCACTCCAAGCGGATTCGAACCGGCTACCTTCCGGTTGCCAGCCGAACACTTAGCCCATTGTGCCATCTGTCGTCCCACCTGTAGATACTTGATAATGTGAATAACGTTTAGTGTAAGATAAGGCCAGTAAAGTCCAATCAAAGATAGTCCAAGGGTCACCAATGAGGTAGATAGTGGCTCAAGATAACTCTCTAGTTGTCGATGGGATGGTTCAGTTGCCCGATAACAGCTGGGAAGAAACTGTCCCTGAATCTGGAGGTGTCCGTTTTCACACTTCTGTGCCTGATGAGAGAGGGGAGAAGAGGGAGTGGCCAGGGTGAGACTGGTCCTTGATTATGCTGCTGGCCTTGCCGAGGCAGGGTGAGGTGTAGATGGAGTCCATGGAAGGGAGGTTGGTTTGTGTGATGGTCTGGGCTGTGTCCACAATCTTTTGCAACTTCTTGCGGTCTTGGATGGAGCTGTTCCCAAGTGTTATAATGAATCGTGCATGAGATCTTTGAAAATACTGTTAAGGTCTTTGCAAAGATAGACGCAAAGTGCTGGAGTAACTCAGTGGGTCAGGCAGCATCTCTGGAGAAAAAGGATGGGTGACGTTTTGGGTCAGAACCCTTCTTCCGACCCGAAAGGTCATCCATCCTTTTTCTCCAGAGAAGCTGCCTGCCCTGTTGAAAGCAGCTGTTTCTGAACCTGATGGCGTGGGATTTCTGGTTTCTATACCCCCGACCTTCTGGTAGTAGTGAGAAGAGGCCATGGCCTGGGTGGTGAAGATCCTCGGATGCTGCATGCTCTTGCAGGTACCTTGGAGTGGTGTGAGAACTGAGCCCATCGTGGGCATGGCTAAGTCGGCCACCCTCTGCTACCTCTTGCATACCTGTGCCTTGCAATTGTTGTTCCAGGGAATGATAAACCAGACGGAATACATTCTACTGTAGTTTAGTTTATAGATACAGCGCGGAAACAGGCCCTTCGGCCCACCAGGTCCGTGTCGACCAGCGATCCCCATATATTAACACTATCCTACACTCAGTATGGACAATTTTTACATTTACCAAAGCCAATTAACCTACAAACCTGTACGTCTTTGGAGTGTGGGAGGAAACAAAAGATCTTGGAGAAAACCCACGTGGTCACGGGGAGAACATACAAATTCCGTACAGACAGCACCCGTAGTCGGGATCGAACCCGGGTCTCTGGCGTTGCAAGCGCTGTTAGGCAGCAACTCTACCGCTGCGCCACCGTGCCGACCACTAATCTGTACATCTGTAGAGGTTTGTTAGTATATTCAGTGACGAGGTGAATCTCTTGAAACTTCCCGAGAGGTGCTGGCATGTTGCCTTCATGATTACATCCACATTGTGAATCCAGGACAACACTTTCACATGGAGGGGGGCGGGTGTACGGAACGAGCTGTCAGGGGAAGAAGGTGGTGTGGGGACTATAACATTTAGACAGGAACATGGATGGGAAAGGTTGAGAGAGATCTGGACCAAACACGGTGTGGATTGGGACATCTTGGTCAGCAAGGGAAAGTTGGCTGAAGGGCCTGTTTCTGTGCTCTATGACTATGACAGGTTATCCAAAGTACAGTATTAGTCATAAACTGGTGTGAATGAGGGTGACCAATGGTCGGTGTAGACTGAAGGGCCAATATCCATGCTGAATCTCGTAACTAAGCTCAATAAATGACCTCTAGTTTTAAAGGTTCTCCCAACTATGTGACCTCTTCACTGTATTTGACTACTTTACGGTGTGTAATCAGGGCAACATTTATATCTAGTCATTGTATTCGCCTGCAAATGACCAGTAATATTTTACTTTTTTTCACATGTACTCTTACTTTGGCGCAGTTGCTGCCTTAAAGCGCCTGAGACCCATGTTTGATTCTGTCTACGGGTGCTGTCTGTACGGAGTTTGCACGTTCTCCCTGTGACCCGCATGGGTTTCCTCCAGGTGCTCCGGTTACCTCCCCCATTCCAGCGATGTGCCGGTTTGTAGGTTAATTGGCTTCTGTAAATTGTCCCTGGTGTGTCGGGTAGAACTAGTGTACGGGTGATCGCTGGTCGGCACAGACTCGGTGGGCCAAAGGCAGGGCTGGATTTAGATGAAGAGAGGCCCTAAGCTATTTCACATGTGAGCCCCCCCCCCTCACAATCCCCCACCCCCACGACTAGAGGACCATGACTACCCGACAGTGACAGTGTGACACTTTTAGATCCTACTGTATGTTGTCATTAAACAGTTGGTTTTAAAATACATATTGGATTCACTGCGGAGCGGGCGATGCTTTACCTGGACCGCCGTTTGAACCTCTAGAGTGTTGGGCCTGTGGCAGGGATGGGGGTTGGGGCCGGAGGAAGGCAGGTGAGTGGACTGAGGCCGAGGCGATGTCTGGTGGAGGGGTGGGGGGGTGGTAGAGGGGTGTGAGGACTGTAGTGTGGGTGGGGAAGAGCTGGGGTCACATGGTTTGAGGGGAATGGGGAAGACCCAGTGGAACAGCCACTGAGATTACCAGGGTTGGGGGGGGGCCCAAGCTAGCTAGCAGCACTAGGACCCAGCGTAGTCAAACCCAGGGGAGTTGGAGTCTGCAGCGTGGAAACATCAGGCGCGGTGCTGAGTCCAGGCTGCAGGTAAGGTGATGGCTGCGGGCTGCTGGAGGGTGGTGGAGTGCCCAGGGTCAGCGGGCAAAGAGTATGAGGTCCCGGTGGGCGGATGGTCAGTGAGGCAGCGAGTGAGGCAGTCCCCGCTAGATCTCGAGGCCCTAAGCTTAAGCTTGTCTAGCTTATACGTAAATCCGGCCCTGGCCAAAGGGCCTGTTTCCACGCTGTATCTCTAAACCATAATAAACCTTGCTGGTGCACTCCCTCCCATGTGTATTCTAGGTCATCTAACTATTGCAGGTGTCTGTTACATAGAAAATTCCTCTTTGCAGCTATATCAGACGCTGCTAAGCTGGCTATAGGGATCTTTGGGATGTCAAACTGGTGAAAGAGCAAGCATATTTCTTATTGCACTCTTTGCTGACATCTACATTCTAACCTCATTCGGCACTGCCCTTCAACATGGATGTATACCAAAGTTTGCTCCATAAAATATCCTTCTCTGATAAATAGATGCCACATTGCACATTGAACTCTGGCGGTTTATGATCCGGCAAATCTTCCTATTATTGCTTTTTTAATTACCCACGCTGACGCAAGAGTCATTAGAGTTCATATCCATTAGAATATGAGACATTGTAGATAGACACAAAATCACTGCAAAACGTGGATAGGTGATGTTTCGGGTCAAGATACAAGATCCATTTATTTGTCACATGTACCAGTTGGCACAGTGAAATGTGATCACCATACACCATGCAATAAAATAAAGAACACAACACACGATAGAGTTCAACATAAAACATTCCCACACAATCAAAAGAATCAAAAGTTTCCCACTGTGAGGGAAGGCACCAAAGTCAGTCATCTTCCTCTGATGTTCACCCGTGATCGGGGCCTCCGGAGCCCCCCGCAGTCGCCGCTACGGGCAGCTCACCGCTCAGGCCCATTCGCCGGGATGTTGGAACTCCAACGTCGGTACGGGAGGCCAATTTCAGCGGCTTGGACCTCCAAATCGGCCGCTTCCCACCAGAGTCCGCGGCTCTTCTTCAAAGTGTGTAGGAAGGAACTGCAGATGTAGGTTTAAACCGAAGTTGGACAAAAAAAGCTGGAGTAACTCAGTGAGTCAGACATCATCTCTGGAGAAAAGGAATAGGTGACGTTTCGGGTGAAGACCCTTCGTCAAACTCCAGAGAGTCTTTGTGTTCAAAAGGGAACTGCAGATGCTGGAATATCGAAGGTACACAAAATTGCTGGGGAAACTCAGCGGGTGCAGCAGCAGTCTGAAGAAGGGTTTCGGCCCGAAACGTCGCCTATTTCCTTCGCTCCATAGATGCTGCTGCACCCGCTGAGTTTCCCCAGCAATTTTGTGTACCTTCCAGAGAGTCTTTAACGTGTTAAGTTATTTTAATCACTGTTCCAAAAATTGCAAAGTGTAACCAGATCTATGACCCTTCCCCTTTTTCAGTTATGTCTGTGGAGCATTGAAATAAACTCTGTTTCAGGTCTGTACCTTTCTTTAGACTTGGTCCTGACCCAAAATGTCATCTATCCATTTTCTCCAGAGATTCTGCCCGACCAATTGAATTATTCCAGCACTTTGTCTTCTTATCCTAATAAGTGTATTCCATTTTATCATTGCTCAGTGAAGAGTTTACAATTTATACATTTTGTGTAAAGTTAGTCTATTTTGAACAATAAAGCTTTTTACTGTACCTCGGTTCAAATGAGAGAATGGAACGGCTGGGTGTGTACACTGGAGTTTAGAACGATGAGAGGTTTCTTATTGAAACATATAAGATTATTATGGGTTTGGATACGCTAGAGGCAGGAAACATGTTCCCGATGTTGGGGGAGTACAGAATCAGGGGCCACAGTTTAAGAATAATGGGTAAGCTATTTAGAACGGAGATGAGGAAACACTTTTTCTCACAGAGAGTTGTGAGTGTGGAATTCTCTGGAATTCTCCAGTTCTCTGGATACTTTCAAGAGAGAGCTAGATAGGGCTCTTAAAGATAGCGGAGTCAGGGGCTATGGGGAGAAGGCAGAAACGGGGTACTGATTGTGAATGATCAGCCAGGATCACATTGAATGGCGGTGCTGGCTCAAAGGGCCGAATGGCCTACTCCTGCACCTATTGTCTATTGTCCATTGTCTATTTTATCATTGCTTAATAAACTTAGTTTATTGTCACGTGTACTGAGGGGCAGTAAAAAGCTTTATTGTTGACAATAGACTAACTTTACACAAAATATATAAATTGTAAAGTGAAGGAAATGAATGAATACATATTAAAAACCTAATTAAAAATGAATTATTGGCACTTCATGCAGCAATTTAGAATTGCTTATATGTTTTTTTCAAAATGGTGTTGGCTAGAAGTGAAGTTCCACGCAGATTAATTTATGCATTGGAATCTATTTTCTGGAGTTAAACCATGGCCATTTCCAAGCCTCTGAGCAAATACATCTTGCTGTGGGTCACCTTTGTATGTAAACCAGTCAATTTGCACACTACCCTGCACCTGCAGACGTTCAAGAATATTCATTGACGTACCAAATCTAAAAGAAGCGGAGATAGGCGTTATGATTGCTTTGAAGGCAGACACAAGATGCTGGAGTAACTCAACGGGATAGGCAGCATCTCTGGAGAGAAGGAATGGGTCATGTTTCAGGTCGAGACCCTTCTTCAGACTGAGTGTCAGGAGAGAGGGAGACAAAATGGTGAGATAAGGAAGTGTAAGGTGTGAAAACGAGACATCAATGGGGATGGAGTTCAATGTAGAATGGATGAGTGTTAGCTAGTAGAAGGTGACAACGAAGCAAACAGAAATTAAAATGTAATCAGGGAGACAGTCAGACTGGTCGGAGAATGAGGAAGGGGGAGGAATGCAGAGAGAGGGAAAGCAAGGGTTAGTTGAAGTTAGAGAAGTCAATGTTCGTACCGCTGGGGTGGAAGCTGCCCAAGCGAAATATAAGGTGCTGTTCCTCCAATTTGGGCCTCACTCTGACAATGGAGGAGGCCCAGGACAATGTGCTTCAATGTGTTGGTTCCAGGGCAACCCTCTAGAGATATGCACATAGATAAGATCTGAGGGGGGAATAATGTTTATTCCGAGAGCGGTTGCAATCTGGAACGCATTGGTATGGTATGGTACTTTATTTGTCTATTGTACCCAAGGTACAGTGAAATTCATTTTTGTATACAGTTCAGTACGTATCACCATACATAAGTACTTAGATACATGTTAGATAAGCATCTCAGATAGAGTACAAGTGTATAACAGTAGTACACTGAGACAGTATACAGAGTCGCCAGTTTGGCCCCATTTTCAAGTCCCAATTGTAAGTGCAGGGATCTTGACCTTCCCATGAAGCTCTGTTGTCCTGGCGGCGTTGCAGGATCGGCCTGGCCAAGCGTAACCGCGGTGTTCTCTGCCGCTGCTCCAGTAGAAGGTGGTGATGAGCACTTTCAACAATGAAGGAGCATTTTAATGAGACATAAATCGGCAAGACATGGAAGGATACAAGCGACTTTTCCTTCACATTCTCCAGAGCATGGATTTATAACGACCGCAAGACTCTAGAAATGAACTTTAATGAAAGATGGTGCCGTTGATAATGGCAGCTCGCATCCAGGAAATCATTTGTAGACTTTGCGTGACATTAGTGGTCCTTTACACATCCACCATTGCCCCTCCTTCAACAGTTGATGCAGAGAAGTCTAGGGAGGGGATCATACTGAACCGTGACTGTAAAAGGTCAAATCTAATGGTTTCAACACTACCATGACCATTTGTCCACCTTTTTGTGTCCACTTTTGAGCCTTTTAAACCCTTATCTTTAGAAAGGCTCATTCCTGAGCTTAATGCGATGATCATAATGGTTTTGGAATGCATCCAAGTATTTGGATTGAAGATAGACACAAAATGTTGGAGTAACTCAGCGGGCCAGGCAGCATCTCTGGAGATATGGAAAAAAGCAAGGTTGATACTTGTTAGGCCATTGTTAACTGTGTGCTAGGTGAAAACGAGTTACAGGCAATGAGACTCAACAAGATGACTTTGAAGCTGGTACGACTTGGGTGGGGGAGGGATGGAGAGAGAGGGGATGCAAGGGTTACTTGAAATAGAGAAATCAATATTCATATCGCTGGGTTGTAAGTTGTAAGAGAATTTGGATTCTCTTCCAGGGGTAATTCATTCTACAGTGGTGATCCTGAGTTTCCATTTGTCTAACTTTCCTACACTTAGTCCCATCCTGACTTCTGTCTACAGCATAAGCGTGGAGCAACACCACCTTCATAAGTGAACAACATGGTTCCTGGGATAAAATATTACATTTGACCATTTCTCTGCTCTCTCTTCCCCCCTCTCTACCTTTCTACCTCTCTCCCCCCCCCTTCCCACTCCCCCCTCCCCCAATCTCCCCCTCTCCTCCTCTCTCCCTCCCTCTCCCCCTCCCCCCTCTCCCCCTCCCCCCTCTCCCCTCTCCCCTTCTCCCCCTCTCCCCCTCTCCCCCTCTCCCCCTCTCCCCCTCTCCCCCTCTCCCCTCGCCCCCTCTCCCCTTCTCCCATCTCCCTCCATCTCCCCTCTCCCCTTCTCCCCTCTCCCCTGTCTCCCTCTCCCCTCTTCCCTCCCCTCTCCCCTCTCCCCTCGCTCCCTCTCCCCCTCTCCCCCTCTCTCCCTCTCCCCTCTCCCCTCTCCCCCCTCTCCCCTCCCCCCTCTCCCCCACTCTCCTCTCCCCTCTCCCCCTCTCCCCCTCTCCCCCCTCTCCCCCTCTCCCCCTCTCCCCCTCTCCCCTCATCTCTCCCTCTGTCCCCCTCTCCCCCCGCCTCTTTCCCCTCTCTCCCTCTCCCCCCTCGTCTCGCCACTCTCTTCCCCTCCCCCCTCCCCCCTCTGCCCTTCTCCCCTCTCTCCCTCTCCCCCCTCTCCCCCTCTCCCCTCGTCCCCCTCTCCCCCTCTCCCCCTCTCTCGCCCTCTCGCCCCTCTGTCCCCTCTCTCCCCGTCTCTCCCTCGTCCCTCTCTTCCCTCTCTCCCTCTCCCTCTCTCCCCCGCCCTCCCTCGCCCCTCCCTCCCCCCTCTCGCCCCCTCCCCCCTCCGTCTCCCCCTCCGCCCGTCACCCGTCCATCCCCCCTCTCCCCCCTCATCCCCCCTCTCCCCCTCTCTCCCAATCTCCCCCTCTCCCCCTCATCGCCGCCCTCTCCCCCTCTTCCCCCCTCTCTCCGCTCTCGTTCCCCTCTCCCCCTCTCTTCTATCCCCCTCTCTCGCCCCTCCCCGCCCTCTCTCCCTCTCCCCTTCTCCCCCTCTCTACTCGCTTCTCGGCCCCCTCTCCTCCCTCTTCCCCCTCATCCCCCTACTTCCTCCCCTCTTCGTCCTCTCCCCCTCCTCCCCCTCTCCCCCTCTCCGCCCTCTTCTCCCTCTCTCCCTCTCAAAACTCCCTCTCCCCCTCTCCGCCCTGTCTCCCCCCCCTCATCCCGTCTCCCCCTCTCCCCTCTCCCCCTTTCTCCCTTGTCTCCCTTGTCTGCACCTCTCCCCTCGGCCCCCGGATGCTCCTCGCCCCTGCACTCCCGCACGCTCTCCTCCCCTCTCCCCCCCCGTCCCTCTCTTCCTCTCCCCTCTCGCCCCTCTCCCCCTCTCGCCCCTCTCCCCAATCCCGGTCTTCCCCTCTCCGTCCCCTCTCCCCCTCTCTTCCCCGTCTCCCCCGTCTCTCCTCTCCCCCTCTCCCCCTCTTCCCCCTCTCTCTCTCCTCCCGCCGTCCGTCTTCCTCCCCCATCTAGGGTCCCCCTCCTCTCCCCCTCTCCCCCTCATCCCTCTCCCCCTCTCCCCCTCGCGTCCCCCTCTCCTCTCCCTCTCCCCTCTCGCCCCTACGTCTGCGGTTCGCGCTGACATGCCCTGCGTCCCCCTCTCTCCCACCTCTGCACTCCCCGGAATCCCTTGTCTCCCCTCCTCCCTCTCCCCCTCTCCCCCTCCTCAGCCCCTCTCATCCCCTCTCCCCTCTTCCCCCTCTCTGCGCCCTCTCTTTCCCCTCTCTCCCCTCTCCCCCCTCTCTGGACCTGCCTTAGGGTCTCCCCTCCGGTAATCCCCTCTGCCCCCCTCTTCCCCCTCTCCCTCTATCGCGTCGTCCCTCTCGCCCCCTCTCCCCCCTCTCACGCACCCTCGTCTGCGTCCTCCTCTCACCCCTCTGCGCACCCCCTCTCCTCCCTCTCCCCTCTCCCCCTCTCCCCCCTCTCCCTGTTCTCCCCTCTCTCCGCTCGTGCATCCCTCTCACCCCTCATGCTCCCTCGGTCCCCCTCTCGTCCCCTCCCCCTCTCTCGCTCTCCCCGCGTCTCTCTCCCCTCTCTCCCCTCTCCACGGTTGCCCTGCTCTCCCGCCCTCTCCCCCTGCCTCCCCCCTCTCCCCCTCTCGCCCCTCCACCTCGTCAATCCCTCTCCCCCGCTCGCCCCTCCTGTCGTCCCTCTCTCTGGCCGCCCTCTCTCCCCTCTCGCACCCTCTCCCCCGGGGATATCCTCAATCCCTCTCTTCCTCTCCCCCTCCCCCTCTCCGTCCGATGCGCTCTCCCCCTCTTCCCCGCTCGTCCGCCTCTCTTCCTCCACTCTCCTCCCCTGCTCCTCCCTCTCCAGCCCTCTCCCCCTGCTCTCCCCCTCTCTGTCCCTCTTCCAACTCACCTCATCTCCCCCTCTGCCCGCTCCCCTCGTCTCCCCCTCTCAGGTACCCTCTCACCCCCTCTCCGGAGCCCTAGCCTCTCCCTCTCGCCCCTTCTCCCTCGTCACCTCTCTCCCGCCCCTCTCTCCCTCTCCCCCTCGTCCTCCCCTCGTCTATCCTGCCCTCGTCTCCCCTCTCATCCCTCTTCTCACCCTCTATTTATCGTCCCTCGGCTCTCCCGCTCTCTCCTCTCGCCCCATCTTCCCCCCCTCTTCCCCCTCTCTCCCCTGCTCCGACGCCGGCCCCTCCTCTGGCCTCCCTCTGACGCACCCCGCCTCATTCTCCTCCCCTCGTCCTCCCTCTCCCCCCTCGTATCGCCCCTCCGTCTCGCCCCTCCTACACCACTCTCCCTTTCTTCCCCGTCTCTCCCCTGCCCCCCCCCTCGGTAGCCCACTCTCCAGGCCCTCCCAACTCGCCCTCTCCACCCCCTCTCCGGTCTCGTCTAGCCCGTCTCCCCGCCTCTCTCTCCCCGTCTCGGCCGGCGCCCTCTCGTCCCCCTCTCTCCCCTCCATCGGGGGGGATCAGTCCCCCTCAATCCCCCCTCATCGACTAAAAATCTCCCCCTTCTGCCCTGCCCGTCTGTCCCCCCCATCTCACCCTCTCCTGCCCCTTCTCCCCCTCTCCCCCTCATCCACCCTCTCCCCCGCTCCCCAGTTCCCCCCTCCCTCCCCCTCTTCCCCCTCTCCACCGCTCGTCCCCCTCCTCCCCCTGCTCTCCCTCTCCCCCTCTCCGGGCCCTCTCTCCCTCTCTCCCCCCCTCTCTCCCCCCTCTCCCCCTCGTCATCCCTCTCCCCCGTCTCCCCCTCATCCCCTCAGGTCCCGCCATCCCCCTCTCTCCCTCATCCCCTCTCCCCCCTCCACACCTCTCTCCCTACTCCCCTCTCCCCCTCCAATCCCCTCTCTCCCCCTCTCTCCCTCTCCCCCCTCTCCCCCTCTCCCCCTCTCTCCCTCTCCCCCTGTCTCCCTCTCTCCCTCTGATGACGGGTCCTTTGACGTGACCCTTTGACCTTGTTTCTCTCCCACGGGTGCTACCTGGCCGACCGAGAGCTTCCATAACTTTTTGCCTGTTTTGGATTTCCAAGGCCTCTGCGTTATTTTCAATGTAATAGCTCAGGCTTCTCCTTAGCGGCTTGAAGTATGTGTTTTTCCTGTGATAATGTCGGTCTGCTTGACTGATACTGTGGCCTGCAATCCTCATGCTTGGCGTGACACATGTGAGACTGGATGTCCCTTTACGTTTTCATTCATTCATTCATTCATTCATTCATTCATTCATTCATTCATCATCGTTGAAAACATTAGTGACGCAGTGGTGCTGGTTTCTGACGGGAACAGTGACGGACGCACCACCACAAGTCTCTGTCCTCCAGTCCCTGCGGACTTCTGCTGCTGGAAGAATAGGATTTTGGTGTGTGTGCTTTATCATCATTCCTTACAGCGCTATGTACGACAGTGATCGTAACTTGTACTGAAGTGTGGATGGCCGTTGGCTCGCTAGGAGCGTCAGGTCTTGTTTTTGGTCCTGCTGGGGGTCCACAGCCCCCTCCTCACCTGGCAAACCAGACGGTTTAGTCGGTGACTATCCGATCATGAAGCAGGTAGCACGGGATTACATGGTACCCGTGGCGGGGGGAACTCCCCCCAACCTGACCTGACGTAACTGAAGCATTTCACTGCTGTAAAGTGGCATCCAACTGATCAATAGCCATAGCATTGAGAGCTTTGCTGCCAAGCCCCTGGTGTTCAAGTGACGGATTTAGTATTGGGACTCCTCTATCTGTGAGATATGGCACTAATATTGGTGTTGAGCACTGGCCAAAATTCCTCGTCTTTCTGGAATGCGCTTCCACCAATGTGGTTTCACACATCTACTCAAATGCTAAATCTTGTTTAGTTTAGTTTGGAGATACAGTGTGGAAACCTGCCCTTCAGCCCACCGAGTCTGCACCGACCAGCGACCCCCCCATACACTAGCACTATCCTACACACACTAGGGACCATTTACAATTATACCAAGCCAATTAACTTACAAACCTGTACGTCTTTGGAGTGTGGGGGGAAACCAGGCCACCCGCGGAAAATCCACGCAGGTCACGGGGAGAAGGTATAAACTCCGTACAGACAGCACCAGTGGTCAGAATTAAACCTGGGTCTCTGGCGCTGTAAGGCAGCAACTCTACCGCTGCGCCACCGTGCCACCACTTGTATTTGATTAACTTTTTAAATAACACTTTCTTATGTGTACTTGAGGTCATAGTAGAGTTGCTGCCTTACAGCGTTAGAGACCCAGGTTCGATCCTGACCTCGGGTGCTGTCTGTACGGAGTTTGTACGTTCTCCCTGTGACCACGTGGTTTTCTGCGGGTGCTCAGGTTTCCTCCCACACTCCAAAGACGCGCAGGTCTGCAGGTTTATTGGCTTCTGTAAAAATTGTCCCTAGGGTCGAGGATGGAACGAGTGAATGGGTGACCTTATAACCATATAACCATATAACAATTACAACACGGAAACAGGCCATCTCGGCCCCTCTAGTCCGTGCCGAACACATAATCTCCCCTAGTCCCATATACCTGCGCTCAGACCATAACCCTCCATTCCTTTCCCATCCATATAACTATCCAATTTATTTTTAAATGATAAAAACGAACCTGCCTCCACCACCTTCACTGGAAGCTCATTCCACACAGCTACCACTCTCTGAGTAAAGAAGTTCCCCCTCATGTTACCCCTAAACTTCAGTCCCTTAATTCTCAAGTCATGTCCCCTTGTTTGAATCTTCCCTACTCTCAGTGGGAAAAGCTTTTCCACGTCAACTCTGTCTATCCCTCTCATCATTTTAAAAACCTCTATCAAGTCCCCCCTTAACCTTCTGCGCTCCAAAGAATAAAGCCCTAACTTGTTCAACCTTTCTCTGTAACTTAGTTGCTGAAACCCAGGCAACATTCTAGTAAATCTCCTCTGTACTCTCTCTATTTTGTTGACATCCTTCCTATAATTAGGCGACCTTGATTGGCATGGACTAGATAGGCCAAAGGGCCTGTCTCATGCTATATCACTAAACAGATATCGTCACCTGATATTGAATGATTTCTTTATTTCGGCAATCTGAGGGTTTTTTCGCATACTCGTTGCCAATGTAATGCCAATTATTCACTCAAAAGAGATATAGACGGTGATCTAGAGATATATAGAACAAATAAATTAAAGATATGTAAAAAAGCAACAATGATGAAGGAAGCAGGGCCATTGTTAGCTGAGGGCTGGGTGAAAACGAGTTACAATGAAACTCAACAAGACGGCTTTGAAACTACTTGGTGGGGCAGGAAGGAGAGAGAGGGGATGCCAGGGTTACTTGAAATCAAAATAAAAAGCGCCCAAGCGAAATATGAGATGCTGTTCCTCCAATATGCGTTGGGCCTCACTCTGACAATGGAGGAGGCCCAGGACAGAAAGGTCAGTGTGGGAATGGGAGGGGAATTAAACTGTTTCGCAACCGGGAGATCAGGTATTCATTTGTTCTATATCTCTCTATGTCACCGTTTATATCTCTTGTTTCCCTTTCTCCTGACTTTCAGTCTGAAGAAGGGTCTTGACCTGAAATGTCACCTATTCCTTTTCCTTTTCTCCAGAGATGTTGTCTGACCCGCTGAGTTACTCCAGCACTTTGTGTTTATCTTGGGTTTAAACCAGCATCTGCAGTTCCTTCCTGCATATTCCTTTCTACTCAATGGACTGTGACAAGTTCACTACACAGTGAAATTAGTTTTGCATCGCTCACACACACACACGAGTCACCATATTTTGGCGCCATGTACAAAAAGCCTAAAGTCTGGTCCATGCGCTCGATGTACTGGAGCAGCTCCCAATCCTGGTCATAGAGTCATAGAGTGATACAGTGTTAAAACAGGCCCTTCGGCCCAACACGCCCACACCGGCCAACATGTCCCAGCTACACTAGTCCCACCCGCCTGCACTTGGTCCATATCCCTCCAATCCTGTCCTATCCGTGTACCTGTCTAACTGTTTCTTATACAATGGCTTAGTCCCAGCCTCAACCACCTCCTCTGGCAGCTTGTTCCACACACCCACCACCCTTTGTGTGAAAAATTACCCCTCGGATTCCTATTAAATCTTTCCCCTTCACCTTGAAGGTCCAGAGGTCCTCTGATCCTCGATTCCCCTACTCTGGGCAAGAGACTCTGTGCATCTACCCGATTTATTCCTCTCATGATTTTGCACACCTCTATAAGATTCCCCCTCATCCTCCTGCGCTCCAGGTAAGCCCCAGGCTGCTTCAGGGCCTCCTCTGCCACCCTCCACTGGCATGGTAATTGTATTTGGTTATAGATCAAAGAGAGCTCCATGCTTTCCCATCCAAAGATAGACACAAAATGCTGGAGTAACTCAGCGGGCCTCCTCTGTCACCCTCCACTGGTACAGCCCGTGAACCAAAGTCCCTATAGGAGGTAGGCAGACGGAAGACAGGCGGTTCGGTACACTTTAGTAACTTTGTCAGCGCTAATACGTGGCGATGTTTGGGAACCGCCTCGGTGAGGTCTGCTCCATGATTTTGCCACATGCAAAACCAAGCATCTCACCGTACCTGTTACATGTGCAAATTCAATATCATCGGGGAAGGTTGCAAGCAGGGAAGCAGAAAAACCCCATGGAAATGTTGAAGGAAAATTCAATTTTGAAATAGAAATTTATTCCCAATCTTGTGGAGGTAGAATGCCAGTTCTTCTTCTTGCGTATGGCTTGCACAGCCTAAAGTTGTAAGACAACTTGTTCTGTTTGATCTTATGTTTGTGCACGCCAGGTTGATTGCATTCGTCAAAACAGGGTGGACCACGTGAAGGTTTCAATCTCCCACCCTAGAATGCCAGTTGACAGAAGGGATGCTTCGCTTTATGTTGCTGTTTTTGGAATGATTTTTCTACAGGGTTTAATACTGCAGATGATTGAGGATTGACAGTTCATGGACTATCTCTGGTGGCCATCAATTCTTGTATGAATACAATGTCATTATTTAGCCCATGTTTTGGCTGCCAGGCCAGACATTTTTAAGGTATGTTCAGGCAGCACAAAGGTGCAGATATATCACTTTGCAACTTCCCCTCTTATTTAATTGCCTCTACCCCAATATTTCTTATTTCTTGTGCTTCATATGATATATAAAGTCACGGTGGCGTGGCAGTAGAGTTACTGCCTTACAGCGCTTGCAGTGCCGGGGACCCGCGTACAAGAGTCAAGAGTGTTTTATTGTCATGTGTCCCAGATAGAACAATGACATTCTTACTTGCTGCAGCACAACACAATATGTAAACATAATAAATAATATAACAAAACCCCAAAAAACAAACAATAACAGTGCAATAATAATAATAATAATCTATTGTAGTCTATTGTAGTTCATAGCTTACGAGGTTCTAATGTTTAATAGCCTGATGGTTGTAGGGAAGAAGCTGATCCTGAACCTGGACATTACAGTTCTCAGGCTCCTGTACCTTCTTGGGTGCTGTCCGTACAGAGTTTGTACGCTCTCCCCATGACCTGCGTGGGTTTTCTCCGAGTTCTTCAGTTTCCTCCCACACTCCAAAGAGGTACAGGTTTGTAGGTTAATTGGCTTGGTAAATGTAAAAACATTCCCACTAGTGTGTGTAGGATAGTGTTAATGTGCAGGTATCACTGGTCGGCGCGGACCCGGTGGGCTGAAGGGCCTGTTTCCGCTCTGTATCTCAAAACTAATAAACTAAACTAAACTAAATATAAATCATCCACTAAATGAGTGAAACCAGCCTGATTGGGGCTTAATTATTTTATCTTTAATCACTTGTACAGCAGTTCAGACATTTAAATGTACTTGGCAAGCACACTGAAGGCACTAAATTTTCACTTAACACCATAGATTAACCGCACTTGAGAGGATTGTATTTGGTTATAGATCAAAGAGAGCTCCATGCTTTCCCATCTCCACACTTCATCCAAAGATAGACACAAAATGCTGGAGTAACTCAACGGGACAGGCAGCATCTCTGGTGAGCAGGAATGGGTGACGTTTCGGGTCGAGACCCTTCCTCAGACTCAATCAGAAAGTATCACCTATTCCTTCTCTCCAGAGATGCTGCCTGAACCACTAAGTTACTCCAGCATTTTTTGTCTATCTGTTTGGATGTACTCATAAGGTCATGTGATAGGAGCAGAATTAGGCCATTCAGCCCATCACGTCTACTCCGCCATTCGATCATAGCTGATCAATCTCTCCCTCCTAACCCCATTCTGCCTTCTCCCCATAACCCAACTCCCATACTAATCAAGAATCTATCTATCTCTGCCTTAAATATATCCACTGACTTTGCCTCCACAGCATCCTGTGGCAAAGAATTCCACAGATTCACCACCTTCTGATAAAAGGGTGTACTGTATGTACTGTGTTTGGATTTTGAGGTATTTTGGCGACGTGCACAAGAAATTGTAATATAATTTGGACAGAGAATTGTTCAACAGAGCAAGGATAACCGAGTCCTTTTTTGGTCAAAAGACGAAATAGCATGTAATCTCAGGGACTGGTATTCGGCACCCATCTCACCATGAGTTGTATTGAAGAGAACAAAATGTGTTATTGCTAAAGGGCCTCTCCCACTTTCACGACCTAATTCACGACCTCTGCCGAGTTTGCCCTGGACTCATACACGCAGTATGGTCGTCACAAGGTCGTAGGAGGTCGTAGGAGGTTGTCGGTTGGTCGTAGGTAGGTCATGATGCTAGTCGTAGGTACTCGTGGCATCAAGTAGGTCGGGGCGTTTTTCTAGCCTGATGAAAAATGTCCACGAGTAAAAAAAGTTGTGAATTAGGTCGTGAAAGTGGGACAGGCCCTTAACACAGACTTATCCCCTGGGCAGAGGATTGTAAACTAGAGTGCCCCTCCCCTCCCCTCCCCACACTAGGTCCCCCTTTGTTCTCCCAGTGTCCCTCATGGCGATCACCCCACACTGAGTCCCCACCGTCCCACATGGCGGTGGCTCCATGCCATTTTCTTTCCCACCACCCCTCCCCCCTCACGTTGATCGACCGTTAATCGCGGGTCGATCGCGAGATCCCCCACCCACCGCCGTGGCACTCGCTGCCGCCGCCGAGACTCCCATCACCACCACCGAGGCTCCCATCGCCACCGAGGCTCCCATCACTGCCGCCGAGACCCATTACCACCGCCGAGACTCCCATCACCACCACCGAGGCTCCCATCACTGCCGCCGAGACTCCCATCACCACCACCGAGGCTCCCATCGCCACCGAGGCTCCCATCACTGCCGCCGAGACTCCCATTACCACCGCCGAGACTCCCATCACCACCACCGAGGCTCCCATCACTGCCGCCGAGACTCCCATTACCACTGCCAAGACTCCCATTACCACCGCTGAGACTCCCATTACCACTGAGACTCCCATCACCACCGAGACTCCCATCACCACCGAGGCTCCCATCACCACCGAGGCTCCCATCACCACCGAGGCTCCCATCACCACCGAGGCTTCCATTACTGCCGCCGATGCTCCTATCACCACAAGACTCCCATCGTCACAAAACTTCCATCACCACCGAGGCTCCCATCACCACCGAGACTCCCATCACCACCGAGACTCCCATCACCACCGAGGCTCCCATTACTGCCGCCGAGACTCCCATCACCGCCGAGACTCCCATCGCCACAAGACTCCCATCACCGCCGAGACTCCCATCACCACCGAGACTCCCATCACCACCGAGACTCCCATCACCACCAAGGCTCCCATTACTGCCGCCGAAACTCCCACCCCCCCCACGCCTTCCCCACCTCCGAGGTTCCCGTAGCTGCCGAGGCCCCACCACCGTCGACGGGACTTGGTGAAGGTCAACAGGGTGATAGATGGAGGTTGATGCTGCAGCAGGATCTAAGATTGCCCAAGGGTAAAGATTGCCCAACTTGCCCACACTGACCAACATGTCCCATCTACACTAGTACCACCTGGCAGCGTTTGTTCCATATCCAAATTTGTCCTATCCATGTACCTGTCTAATTATGTCTTAAAGATTGCTGTCTTAAAGCGCTTTGCCCCTTTTTTTTGTAAACGTGCATCTGCAGTTCCTTGAGATTATACCATAGTCAACATTAACACATCCTTGTCTAAAACCTTGCGAAAGAAATTCAATAAAAATTCACTGCCCTGCTTCTTGTGTGATGGGCCCATTATAATGGAGTGAGCAGGCTGTTGTTATCGAGACCTTGAACAATGAGAGGAGGCCTTATTGAGGCGTAAAAATACTTGGTAGGTTTGACAGTGTTAGAAGTTTTTGCAGATGGCATAGTTTCTGTAATTATAAGACTCATTCAACATGAGAGTTTAGATATTTATGACGGAGAATTTTTGTTTGCATGGAAGCTGATGATTTCTTTGTAATGCTCTAGTTCAGAGTTGTGGAATCTGTAAGGGAGTTCTAAAAAGAGATTAGAGTGCTACAGTGTGGAAACGGGCCTCTCAGCCCAACTTGCCCACACCGACCAACATGTCCCACCTACACTAGTCCCACCTGTCTGCGTTTGGCCCATATCCCTCCAAACCTGCCCTATTTATGTACCTGTCCAAATGTTTCTGACACGTTGCAATACTACCAACCTCAACTACCTCCTCTGGCAGCTCGTTCCATACACACACCATCCTTTGTGTGGAAAAAGTTACCCCTCAGGTTCCTATTAAATCTTTCCCCCTTCACCTTCAACATATGTCCTCTGGTTCTCGATTCCCCTAGTCTAGGCAAGTTTAGAGGGATATGGGCCACAGGCAGGTTGGGACTGGTGTTGATGGGACATGTTGGTCGGTGTGGGCAAGTTGTGCCGAAGGGCCTGCTTCCACACTGCATGACTCTCTATGACTCTATACAGTTACGGCTGAGGCCATTTGGCCTGTCGAGTCTGTACTGGTTCCATGCGGGAATGGTCCTCCTCTCCCTCCATAACCCCTACTTTCATTCTAAGTATTGTCCAGCTCCCTCTTTAAGGACATAACTGGCATCTGCAGAATGCTACAATACTGAAGCAAGTGAGCAGACTGGTGTTTACTTGGTGACTACAAATCTCTTCCATCTGTTTCTAGTTTTGGAATGCTTGGCATGCGTTACAGCCATGTCATCTGTGTAGTGGCCCTTGCAGCACCGGCACTTGTCCACAAGCCACACGCGGCCAGGCACAGCTTGTTCCCCCAAAGGAAGCCATGTTCCTTGCAGTGTAAACTGCGGCTAGATGGTGTGTCCAGCATTTTAAAGCCAAAGGAGTCTCAGAATACATTGTCCAGTCTAACCAAGCAATGTTTGGTGTTGTATCCTTTTTAGTTTTCGTTTAGTTTAGAGATACAGCATGGAAACAGGCCCTTCAGCCCACTGAGTCCACGCCGAACAACGATTCCCTGCGCATTAACACTGCCTTATGCACACGAGGGACAGTTTTATTACATTTACACCAAGTCAATTAACCTGCAGACCTGCACGTCTTTGGAATGTGGGAGGAAACCGAAGATCTCAAAGAAAATGCATGCAGGTCACGGGGAGAACATACAAACTCTGTACAGACAGTACCCATAGTCAGGATTGAACCCGAGTCTCTGGTGCTGTGAGGCAGCAACTCTATCGCTGCTCCATGGAGCAAGATCCATGGAGAGAGAAGAAAAAGACAATAAACAGAGAATAAGAGAGGGTGGGTTTCTTAAATGTGTATATTTTAATGCTAGGAGCATTGTAAGAAAGGTGGATGAACTTAGAGCCTGGATTGACACCTGGAAGTATGATGTTGTGGCGATCGGTGAAACATGGTTGCAGGAGGGCTGTGATTGGAAACTAAATATTCCAGGATTTCGTTGCTTCGGGTGTGATAGAATTGGAGGGGCAAGAGGTGGAGGTGTTGCATTGCTTATCAGGGAAGATATTACAGCAGTGCTTTGGCAGGATAGATTAGAGGGCTCGTCTAGGGAGGCTATTTGGGTGGAACTGAGAAATGGAAAAGGGGTAGCAACACTTATAGGGGTGTATTATAGACCGCCAAATGGGGAGCGAGAATTGGAAGAGCAAATATTTAAGGAGATTGCAGATATTAGTAGTAAGCACAAGGTAGTGATTGTGAGAGATTTCAATTTTTCACACATAGACTGGGAAACACATTCTGTAAATGGGCTGGATGGGTTGGAGTTTGTGTGCAGGATAGTTTTTTGCAGCAATACATAGAAGTACCTACTAGAGAAGGGGCGGTGCTGGACCTCCTGTTAGGAAATGAGACGGGTCAGGTGGCGGAGGTATGCGTTGGGGAACAGTTCGGGACCAGTGATCACAATACCATTAGTTTCAATATAATTATGGAGAGGGTCAGAACTGGACCTAGGGTTGAGATTTTTGATTGGAGAAAGGCTAACTTTGAGGAGATGCGAAAGGATTTAAAAGGAGTAAATTGGGACAGTTTGTTTTATGGGAAAGATGTGTAAGAGAAATGGAAGACATTTAAAGCTGAAATTTTAAGAGTACAGAATCTTTATGTACCTGTTCGGTTGAAAGGAAATAGTAAAAATTGGAAAGAGCCATGGTTTTCAAGGGAAATTGGACACTTTGTTCGGAAAAAGAGAGAGATCTACAATAATTATAGGCAGCATGGAGTAAATGAGGTGCTTGAGGAGTATAAAGAATGTAAAAAGAATCTTAAGAAAGAAATTAGAAAAGCTAAAAGAAGATATGACGTTGCTTTGGCAAGTAAGGTGAAAGTAAATCCAAAGGGTTTCTACAGCTATATTAATAGCAAAAGGATAACAAGGGATAAAATTGGTCCATTAGAGAGTCAGAGTGGACAGCTATCTGCAGAGCCAAAAGAGATGGGGGAGATATTGAACAATTTATTTTCTTCGGTATTCACCAAGGAGAAGGATATTGAATTATGTGAGGTAAGGGAAACAAGTAGAGTAGCTATGGAAACTATGAGATTCAAAGAAGAGGAAGTACTGACACTTTTGAGAAATATAAAAGTGGATAAGTCTCCAGGTCCGGACAGGATATTCCCTAGGACATTGAGGGAAGTTAGTGTAGAAATAGCAGGGGCTATGACAGAAATATTTCAAATGTCATTAGAAACGGGAATAGTACCGGAGGATTGGCGTACTGCGCATGTTGTTCCATTGTTTAAAAAGGGGTCTAAGAGTAAACCTAGCAATTATAGACCTGTTAGTTTGACGTGAGTGGTGGGAAAATTAATGGAAAGGATACTTAGAGATAATATATATAAGCATCTGGCTAAACGGGGTCTGATTAGGAACAGTCAACATGGATTTGTGCCTGGAAGGTCATGTTTGACTAATCTTCTTGAATTTTCTGAAGAGGTTACTCGGGAAATTGATGAGGGTAAAGCAGTGGATGTTGTATATATGGACTTCAGTAAGGCCTTTGACAAGGTTCCTCACGGAAGGTTGGTTAAGAAGGTTCAATGGTTGGGTATTAATGGTGGAGTAGCAAGATGGATTCAACAGTGGCTGAATGGGAGATGCCAGAGAGTAATGGTGGATAGTTGTTTGTCAGGTTGGAGACCAGTGACTAGTGGGCTGCCACAGGGATCTGTGTTGGGTCCACTGTTGTTTGTCAAGTACATCAATGATCTGGATGATGGTGTGGTAAATTGGATTAGTAAGTATGCAGATGATACTAAGATAGGTGGGGTTGTGGATAATGAAGTAGATTTTCAAAGTCTACAGAGAGATTTATGCCAGTTGGAAGAGTGGGCTGAAAGGTGGCAGATGGAGTTTAATGCTGATAAGTGTGAGGTGCTACATCTTGGCAGGACAAATCAAAATAGGACGTACATGGTAAATGGTAGGGAATTGAAGAATGCAGGTGAACAGAGGGATCTGGGAATAACTTTGCACAGTTCCCTGAAGGTGGAATCTCATGTAGATAGGGTGGTAAAGAAAGCTTTTGGTGTGCTGGCCTTTATAAATCAGAGCATTGAGTATAGAAGTTGGGATGTAATGTTAAAATTGTACAAGGCATTGGTGAGGCCAATTCTGGAGTATGGGGTACAATTTTGGTCGCCTAATTATAGGAAGGATGTCAACAAAATAGAGAGAGTACAGAGGAGATTTCTAGAATGTTGCCTGGGTTTCAGCAACTAAGTTACAGAGAAAGGTTGAACAAGTTAGGGCTTTATTCTTTGGAGCGCAGAAGGTTAAGGGGGGACTTGATAGAGGTCTTTAAAATGATGAGAGGGATAGACAGAGTTGACGTGGATAAGCTTTTCCCACTGAGAGTAGGGAAGATTCAAACAAGGGGACATGACTGGAGAATTAAGGGACAGAAGTTTAGGGGTAACATGAGGGGGAACTTCTTTACTCAGAGAGTGGTGGCTGTGTGGAATGAGCTTCCAGTGAAGGTGGTGGAGGCAGGTTCGTTTTTATCATTTAAAAATAAATTGGATGGACGGGAAAGGAATGGAGGGTTATGGTCTGAGCGCAGGTATATGGGACTATGGGAGAATATGTGTTCGGCACGGACTAGAAGGGTCAAGATGGCCTGTTTCCGTGCTGTAATTGTTATATGGTTATATGGTTATCTGAGATTGTCCAAGGGTAGAACATTTGTTGAGTTGAGAAATTGGGAAGCATTGATATTCACAAGAGTGGGAAGGAACTGCAGATGCTGGTTCAAACTGAGCATAGCACAAACAGCTGGAGAAACTCATCGGGTCAGACAGCATCTCTGGAGAAAAGGACTGTGTCGCGGACAGAGTAGTGAGGGCTAGTAACTAGTAAATAAAGATGTGGATTGTGCTAATGTGGTGACTGGGAACCGCAGACAAAGCCAAAAAGTAGAGAAATGGAATGCAGCAGTTTTCTGTTGGACACCCAAGTTTCAGGAACGTCATTGATTACGTTATAGATTTGGGCGGTCGCGGTGGCACAGCGGTAGAGTTGCTGCCTTACAGCGAATGCAGTGCCAGAGACCCGGGTTCCATCCCGACTACGGCTGCTGTCTGTATGGAGTTTGTACTTTCTCCAGGTGACCTGCGTGGGTTTTCTCCGAGATCTTCAGATTCCTCCCACACTCCAAAGACGTACAGGTTTGTAGGTTAATCGGCCTGGTAAATGTAAAAATTGTCCCTAGTGGGTGTAGGATAGTGTTAATGTGCGGGGATCGCTGGTCGGCGCGGACCCGGTGGGCCGAAGGGCCTGTTTCCGTGCTGCATCTCTAAACTAAACTAAACTGTGCTATAGCGCACCCATCATTGCAACAGAAAATTGGATCTACTGTCATCTATGTTGGACTTGTGGATAATCATTTTATTCTGCAATCAAGACCTAACTTGTTACCTAATTTGGTAGGTTCTGCCGGCTTCATACTGTGATCAACCGCATCATAAAACCGTGTACCTTGAGTCTTATGAAGGGACCCATCCTGAAGCATCGCCTAGTGCAGGGATGGGGAACCTGCGGCCTTCTAGGCCATTAAGTGCGGCCTTTTGAATGAATCCAATTATTGTAGACCAAATCCTTTTATTTTTATTAATAAGTTTTTGTTCGTCTTTTATTATTTTTATTTTAATCTTAAAATGAACGTATTTAAAATACCAAAGAGTAAAAGAAGTTTCAACAAAATAATCCTCCCCGACTGACGGCCACAATTAAAACCTACGAAAGTCATGAGGGCTATTTGAACAAAATAATGTACTTTGTGAAGTATATCTAATTGAAGTTTCTGGGATGCGGCCTTATTAGATTACAGCTAACTTAATGTGGCATTCCAACATGAAAAGGTTCCCCACCCCTGGCCTAGTGAGTCTGAAGGAATGTTCTCTCGAGATGTTGCCTGACCCGCTGAGTTACTCCAGCACTTTGTCCTTTTTTTAACCTTGATTAGTTTGATTTAGGGATACGACATGGAAACAAGTCCTTCAGCCGCCGAGTCCACACCGACCAGTGATCACCTGTTCACACTAGTCCTACATTGTCTTACATTCGCATCCATTCCCCTTGCACCAGGGGCAATTTACAGAAGCCAATTAACCAACAAACCTGCAAATCTTTGGGATGTGGGAGAAAACCGGAGGAAACCCACCCAGGTCCCTGGGAGAACGTACAAACTCCGTACAGACAGCACCCGTAGTCGGGATGGAACCCGGGTCTCCGGCGCTGAAAGGCAGCAACTCTACAGCTGCACCACCGTGCCACCCGTTGTGATAGCATCAAGGATGAAGAGCCACTTACTTCCAAGATGAAAACTTTGTATAGGTTCAGAAGTGGGAATGAAGTGAGATGCTTTCAGGAGGAAATGTTCTGGACATCTAGGTGAGATGACATGATATTGAGTCTCTGTTACCATCATGCCTGTTGGGATGAAGCAGATATTGGAAGATGGCACCAACCATGGCAGCGTGGAAACAGGCCCTTCAGCCCACTGAGTCCGGGCCGACCAGCGATCACCCATACACTAGATCTATCCTACACCCTAAGGACAATTTTCAGAAGCCAATTAATCTACAAAACCTTCTAAAAATAGATCTCCCTGTTGCCAAACACTTCAAATCCCCTCCCATTCCCACACTGACCTTTCTGTCCTGGGCCTTCTCCATTGCCAAAGTGAAGTCCAGCGTAAACTGGAGGAACAGCACCTCATATTTTGCTTGGGCAGCTTACACCCCAGCGGTATGAACATTGAATTCTCTAATTTCAAATAACCCCTGGACTCAATTTCTAACCTGCTGAGTTCTTCCAGTACTTGTGTTTTGATCTATTTCTAATCATTGGAGACCCTTTGACGATCTTTAAGCAGACTTATCTTGCGTTAAACGCTATCCCCTTGATCCTGTATCTGTACACTGTGGTGCAATGCTCAATTGTAATCATGTATTGTCTTTCCGCTGACTGGATAGCACACAACAGATAGCTTTTCACTGTACCTCGGTACACGTGACAATAAACTAATCTTGTTCACTCAGGTGCACTGATGCTAGAAGAGTTCTGGACCGGGTTGTCATGGGCTTGTCCTTTCCTGAAACGTGGTCTGTGCCAAAATGCAGAGAACAGAATTAGGCCATTCAGCCCATCAAGTCTACTCCGCCATTCAATCATGGCTGATCTATCTTTCCCTCTCAACCCCATTCTCCTGCCTTCTCCCCATAACCTCTGACACCCGTACTAATCAAGAATCTGTCAATCTCCGCCTTAAAAATATCCACTGACTTGGCCTCCACAGCCATCTTGATTTGGCCTCCACAGCCATCTTGACTTGGCCTCCACAGAGCAGATTTCACTGGTCCAAGTGGCAACTGGACTTGGACAACAAATGGCAGAAGTGCCCCCTTTCTAGGCAACTTCTCCCTTGCAGTTTAGGAGACAACCTAGCTTTGAAGGCCTGAAGGCCCAAATACAAGCCTGTTGTGCTGCTGCAAGTAATGGCCGTTTCTCACGGTGCGACCTGACGCAAGATGTCACCAGAGTGAAGTGGTCGTGGTCCAGCACGAGTTCCGCACGATATAACGGGGGGTAGATAAAGAGTTCCCACGGTACTCGGCAATTCTGTCATTTGTGCGAGTGACTTGTCCGTCTCCCGATCTTTCCCGTTAATCGTGAATGAACATCGTGGACTGTAGTGTAGTTAATCACGTGGCACAAATGATGTCACTTTTTTTCACACACTATATAAATATCCTCCGTTCGTAGAATTGGCTAATTTGCAGACATGCCTATACAAAGTTGGTTCGAGTACAGGCTGGTTGTTATTTTCATTGACGTGCTGTATGCATTAGTGCAACATGTGCATCGAAAACGCTTGCGTGAAGGCAGAAGGGTGAGATTAATTAAAAAGAGAATTAAGAGGAAGTCTCACTGGGTTAAGCCCATGTTTCAACAGAGACCTCAATTTGGACAATATGAGCAACTGCTTAATGGGCCGGATAATCTACTTTAGTTGTGCTGTTAGAGGGATAGATATTTGGAGATCTCCCCTGCCTTGCCTTGAAAATATCATGAGGGTTTTACATCTAGACGTAGGACACAGAGTGCTGGAGTAACTCAGCGGGTCAGACAGCCTCTGAAGAACATGGATAGGTGACGTTTCACAGAGTGCTGGAGTAACTCAACGGGTCAGACAGCATCTCTGGAGATAAACACAAAGGGCTGGAGTGACTTAGTGGGCCAGGCATTATCTCTGGAGGACTGATTTTGATATTCATGTGAGCAGGTCAAGAGGGTGTCAGTTTAATGTCTTCTCTGAGACATAGTCCTTTGCATACATAATGCCCCCGAGTCAGCAACTGGAATGTCCTTCTAGATTGCTGCTGTCGTTCTTGAGTCCGACATTTCATTCTGATTTGGAGACACAGTGAAACAGCTGTCCTTCAGTTATTTGTCAGCAATACACAGAGTAATTAGTGGAAACAAGGAAGTACAGATACTGATGATACACAACATGACACGATGTGCCAGGGTAACTCAGTGGGTCAGGCAGCATCTTCTGTCTACCCTATCAAGTGGCCAGAGGAGGTAGTTGAGGCAGGGACTATCCCACCGTTTAAGAAACAGTTAGACAGGTACATGGATAGGACAGGTTTGGAGGGATATGGACCAAACACAGGCAGGTTGGACTACCAGTCACCAGCTGGTGTGGACATGGATGCTTTCACTCCTTGTCAGTCTCGACCGAACACTCAAGTTAACACGTGTATGAAGGAACTGTAGATGCTGGTTTATACCAAGATAGACACAAAGTGCTGGAGTAATTCAGTGGGTCAGTCAGCATCTCTGTAGAAAAAGAATAGGTGATGCTTAGGTCGGAACCCTTCTTCAGACTCAATCTTCAGAGTCGGTTCCGCCCAGAAATGTTGCCTATTAATTTTTCTCCAGAGATGCTGTCTGACCCGCTGAGTTACTCCAGCACTCTGTGAAACGTCACCTATCCATGTTCTCCACAGATGCTGCCTGACCCACTGAGTTACTCCAGCACTCTGTGTAACGTCACCTATCTATGTTCTCCAACGATGCTGCCTGACCCGCTGAGTTATTCCAGCACTCTGTGTGTCCTTTCAGGATTACATGAGTTATTTTTGGAAGCCATTGCAGAGGATGTCTCCGTTTTGCCCCCACTTCCCACCCAACCCCCTCCATTATTTTAATCCACCCTCCTCTGTCTGTGCTCACATCCATTTACTTGCACGTTGTGTTTTCAGTCTGTGTTGCTTACCGTTCGCAGGAGTTCCCACGGTACCCGCAAGAGTCATTACGGATATCGCACGGATATCGCACTGGCATCTGCGTTCATACAATGTTGCAACGCTGCTCAAGTCACTCTTGGAGAAATTCAAAAATGTTTGAATTTTCTCCCGACCTTACAAAGTTACACGACTACCTACCGTTAGCGCCACGGAGGTCCTCGGTGGTCCACGAATGCCGTACTGCTATCGCAGAAGGTTCCCGCGGTGTTAAACTCTTGTTAAGTCTTGCTTCAGGTCGCACCATGAGAAAGCCCTTTAAGGGTTTCATAGTTCCGTTTTCGGGACATATGGCAATAAAACACTCTTGAAGTTAATGTAAGAAATCTGCCTTGAGCGCTCAATGTGCTAATTGCATAGATCCACAAATCACCTAGATTTGTCAGTTTAAAGTGATATTTTTGAAACAGTGGGATGTTTTTCATTGGAATTCATTTTGTTTGCATTGAAGCATTCGCACCACGACTGGAATGTGCATTTGAACAGGATGTTGTGTAGAACTTGAAATGTGAAAATTAGTTCCCCGAAATTGGTCTGTGGCATTGTTCACACATGCCGACACTCACCATATCTCGCACTGTCTGCATTGATTCCTTAACAACACAATGCACAGATAACATCCTCCCAAATTCAATTGTCAATGGGCGTTATTATTTGATTTAATGTATCTGTATGATTATCAGATATGGTGTTGAAATATTCTTTCACTGGACTTGATATACAATGAGTAATGAGGAAGTGCAGATGCTGGTTTATAACAAAGAAAGACACAGAGTGCTGGAGTAACTCAGTGGGTCAGGCAGCATCTGTGGAGAACCTGGATAGGTGTCGTTTTGGGTCAGGAACATTTAGTTTCAGACTGAAGAAAGGTCCCGGCCCAAGATGTCACCTATCCATGTTCTACAGAGATGCTGCCTGACCTGCTGAGTTCTTTCAAACTGAGGAAGGGACCAGACCTGCTGAGTTACTCCAGCATTTTGTGTCTCTCTTTGGTATACAATAACAAGGCTTAAGTTGAGAAATGTGTATAGTGCCTCATTCTTCATTCAAAAATGTGTTTGTTTAATTTTGGATGATGGTAGTGATACTTACATTTGTAAGATTACTTCCAGCTGGCCTTGTTCTTTCGCAAGAATGACTTGCGGAAGTATTGATTTTAGTTTCGAGATACAGCGCGGAAACAGGCCCTTCAGTCGACCAAGTCCGCCCCGACCAGCAATCCCTTTTCACTAACGCCACTCTACACACACTGGGGACAATTTTACATTTTACATCAAGCCAATTAACTTACAAACCTGTACGTCTTTGGAGTGTGGGAGCAAACCGAAGATCTCGGAGAAAGCCCACGCAGGTCACGGGGAGAACATACAAACTACATATAGACAGCACCCGTAGTCAGGATCGAACCCGGGTCTCTGGCGCTGTAAGGCAGCAACTCTGCCGCTGCGCCACCATAGACTGAATTTCATAGTTGCTAATTGCCATCATAACATCTCCTTTAAAAAAAACTAGCAGCCATTTTATGGAAAGATGATTGAGGGCAAGCAACCAACAAAGAGGAAAAGGGATGCAAAGACACTTCCAACATTGTTACCTACTACTAGGAATAGCAATCAGAGAGTGGTTTGGTAATTCAGCATTAAAAAGGTGCCAGTCCAGCTGAGTTACTCCAGCATTTTGTCTCTATCTTCAGATTAAATCAGCATCTGCAGTTCCTTCCTACACATTATAAAGGTGGTGCTTGTTTATATGAGGAAACTCGAATGGAGGCAGCAAAGAGGAAAAGGGGAGGCGCAGCGCCAGAGACCCAGGTTCGATCCTGACTATGGATGTTGCATGCATGGTATTTGTATGTTCTCCCCGTGACCTGCGTGGGTTTTCTCCGGGTTCTCTGGTTTCCTCCCACACTCCAAAGACGTACAGGTTTGTAGGTTAATTGGCGTTGGTAAACAAAATTGTAAATTGTCCTTGGTGTGCAGGATAGATGGACTATCCATCGTTGGTCGGTGCAGACTCGGTGGGCTGAAGTGCCTGTTGCCATGCTGTATCTCTAAAATCTAAAGAAAAGAGAATGTTAAATGAGGAACCATTGATGCTGACTGCATCCCTTGAAGTTATTTGTGGCAAATTGATCTAATCAGCCATTCCACACCATAAGGCCTCAACCATAGGGTGAGGTTGAGTGGGCCGGGATTTAGGGTCGCCAACTTTCTCACTCCCAAATAAGGGACAAAAGGTCAAAATACGGGACAAATTACAGACGGCAATTCGTTGACCGACTCGGCCGTGGCTGGGTGAATGATGAGTTGGCCCGGGTGCTGGACTGCACACAAAGCCCAGCTGGCGGGCCAGCTGAGGAGTTTTGGCCCGGGCGACATCGCTCGCAAAGTCCGGCACCCCATCCAACTCATGAACCGAGAGATATAGACGGTGATGCAGAGAGATACAGAACAAATCAATGAAAGAAATGCAAAAAAGTAATGATGGTAAAGAAAACAGGCCATTGTTAGCTGTGATGTAGGTGAATATGAGTTACAGACAATGAGACTCAACAAGACGACTTTGAAGCTGGTTCGACTTGGTTGGGGGAGGGATGGAGAGATAGGTGGGCGATAGTGCAGGGTTACACAGCGTATGAAATATGTGGTCCTGGGTCTCCTCTGAGAATTCTATATCCCTGCACTGATCATCACCAGAAACACTGGCATCCACAACTATGCTAATAATGAACCATTCTACATTATACGTCTGAAGAAGGGTCTCGACCTGAAAAGTCACCCATTCCTTTTCCCCAGAGATGCTACCTGTCCCACTGAGTTACTCTAGCATATTATGCCTATCTTCAGTGTAAACCACTATCTGCACTTCCTTGCTACTCAAAAAGTATTTCTCAACTTTAGAATGAGTATCATTTATGAATCAAATGATTACGCAATAGCCTAACTGTAGAACATGCAATGGCACGAGCCATACAAATGTTGTAGGGAATATTTTTAAATTGTGTTTTTTTGCTCGTTACTTGTTTGAATTGGACCATGACATCTAGCGTCTAGCATTATAGGGTCTTAGAGTCTTATAGCGTGGAAATGGGCCTTTAAGCCCAACTTGCCCACACTGGCCAACTGTACCTGACCCATCCAAAGATCTATGATCTTTGGTCCCACCTGCCTGCATTTGGCCCATATCCCTCTAAACCTGTCCTATCCATGTACCTGTCTAAATGTTTCTTAAATGTTGCAGTAGTACCTGCTTCCACTACTTCCTCCAGCAGCTCGTTCCATACATCCACCACCCTTTGTGTGAAAAAAGTTACTCATATCTAAATTACTAAAAGTCTCATCTTGACCACTTCCTGTTGCACGGTATATTGATTTTAGAAAAAACGCTGCCACTTAGGGCTGTGATTTTTGGCCATCTTACTCAGAGTCCCCCTCCGCTGGTCAGGACAAGAGGATTTTTCCCATCGATGAAAAATGAAAGACTTATTAATGTTTAAAAAATGTTGAGATTCTCTCTCCTGAAGGCCACGCCCATTCCGGAGGGACTACAAAACACGGAAGTGTGGAGGTGCCTCAGTACTCTACAAGATGGGGGGAAGCGAGAGGTCGCAATTCTCAGTCTGAGCTGTGAATAACATTCAACACATGTCTACTAAACTCTGAGTGGTTTTACTGACCTGTCAGTGCCCTTAATGTGGTTTGAAAATGTAGTTTGAAAATGCAAAAGTGTTTTTTGGTTAGAAAATGCAAACGTTTTTTGGTTTGAGAATGCGAAAGTTGCCTTGCCTAATTGAAAAGTTGGTTTGAGAATGCTAATGTTGCCTTGCCTAATTAAAAAGTTAGTTTGAGGATGCTAAAGTTGCCTTGCCTAAATGAAAAGTTGGTTTGAGGATACTAAAGTTGCCTTGCCTAATTGAAAAGTTGGTTTGCGAATGCTAAAGTTGCCTTGCTTAATTGAAAAGTTGATTTGAGAATGCCTTGCCTAATTGAAAAGTTGTTTGAGAATGCCTCGCCTAATTGAAAAGTTGGTTTGAGAATGCTAAAGTTGCCTTGCCTAATTGAAAAGTTGGTTTGAAAATGCAAATGTTGCCTTGCCGTCTATATAATTAAAAGTCTAATCTAACGGAAACAGGCCCTTCGGCCCACTGGGTCCGCGCCGACCAGCGATCCCCGCACATTAACACCATCCTACACCCACTAGGGACAATTTTTACATTTACCAAGCCAATGAACCTACAAATCTGTACGTCTTTGGAGTGTGGGAGGAAACCGAAAATCTCGGAGAAAAGACACGCAGGTCACGGGGAGAGCGTACAAACTCCGTACAGACAGCACCCATAGTCAGGTTCGAAACCAGGTCTCTGGCGCTGTGAGGCAGCAACTCTACCGTTGTCGGTGGGGGCGCTGCAAGTCGGTGGGGGCGCTGCAAGTCGGTGGGGGCGCTGCAAGCCGGCGCCCTGTCAGCAGCGTGTCCGTTTTTTCAACTTTTTTTGTTTTTTTAGTATGTTTTACAGTATGTGTTTTGTGTTTCTTTGTGTGTCTTGTGTGGGGGGTGGTGTGGGGGGGTGAGGGGGAAACCGTTTTGGTCGCCTCCTCCATGGAGAGGCGACTTTTTCCAGGTCGCCTCCCCCGTGGCCTAACAACGAGGATCGGGCGGCCTATCCCGGAGACGCGCCCGGGGCTTCAGCGGCGGGCGTAGCTGGACTCTTCAGCGGCGGGCGCAGCGTGGACTCTCGGCGTGGAGCGGGTGAGCCCTCGCTGAGGCTCGCTGGAGGGGAGCGCTCCGTTTCGCTGGCCCGCGGCAGCCGGCAGCCTGAAGCCGCGGTCTGCAGAGCTCCAGCTGGCACGGGCGTCTACAGCCCGGGATCTCACGTTGGGGACCCGGGAGAAGAAGGAGCTTCCACCGCCAGCCCGCGGCCAACTTCTATCGCGGACCCGGCGTGGACTTACCATCACCCCTAGAGGGGAGCTTCGACCGCCGGCCCTGCGGTCTGCGGTGCTTCTGGCTGCGGCGGGGACTTTAAATCTTCTGCGGCTTACACCAACCTAAAGCCGCGGTCTCCGGTGGGGAAGAGCCGATCCTGGACTGACTCTGGACTCTGGGGGGAAATGGAGGAGGACTGGCCAAATGTTGTGCCTTCCACCACAGTGATGAATGCTGTGGTGGATGTTTGTGTTACATTTTTATTGTGTATTGTGTGTTCTTTATTATTGTACCGCTGCTGACAAATACATTTCACTTGCACTTTATGTGCAATGTGACGAATAAAACTGATTGTTGTTGTTGATTGTTGCTGCGCCACTGTGTGGTCCCTGTGGCCGGATAGGCAGACATACCAATGGCTTTAAAGATCTCCTTTAAAACTGGAAACAAACTTCAACAATGCAATGCTGCCTTAGTGTAGCACCACTGAGATTGTTGTGTTTCAGTCCATGAGCTCAATGGACAGAAACACTCAGTACACCAGATGTCTTCAAGAGAGAGTTAGATATAGCTCTTAGGCAGGGCCGGATTTACGTATAAGCTTCACAAGCTTAAGCTTAGGGCCTCGAAATCTAGGGGGGCCTCGGCAGGGCCGATTTACCTATAGGCTGATTGGGAGGGGCCTTACAAAGGGTATTGGGAGGTGCCTCACAAGTGGAATAGCCTAGGGCCTCTCTTCATCTAAATCCGGCCCTGCTCTTAGGGCTAACGGAATCAAGGGATATGCCATGGGGAGAAAGCAGGAACGGGGTACTGATTTTGGATGATCAGCCATGATCATGGTGGTGCTGGCTTGATGGGCTGAATGGCCTACTCCTGCACCTATGGTCTATGTTTCTATGTTTCCATGAAGGCGCTGGGCAGTAAATACCAGCTCCCAAGTGGGTCGTGAGATGTGCAACATTTCTATCAGTGCCATCCTTTTTCCTGCCAATGTATTTGTGGCCCATTTATGGTCATTGCAATTTTTTCAAAGTCATCGAGCAAACAAATAGTGAAAGCCGACTATCCTGGATGGCTTATCGTTAGAACATGGTGTTCAGTTGTATCCATCTTGTAATGTAAGAAGAATGTGGAGCTCCTGGAAGGTTTCCTTAACCATGTTATTAACCACATTAAAATTGTGACGGGTGGTTAATGATACAAGTAGGAATGAGCTGAGCCGTCTTTTCTTTCATTCAGAAAGGTCATGACTGAACCTTGTACTTCAAATCCACTTTGTATAAGCATCTCTAAAGCCATTGTTCTTGGCAGTAATTAGTCAATGAGGCATCCATAAAAATCCTCAACCTTGGAGATCCTGCTGCTTTACTACTGGACGGTGGTGGCTGTCTAAAGGTCTGGCTCCCTGGTTCTTAGCTTTTAGTTTTAGAGAAACAACGCGGAAACAGGCCCTTCGGCCCACCGAGTCCATGCCGATCACCGATCAGTTCTATCCTTCACACTCGGGACAATTTACAATTTACAGAAGCCAATTAGCCTACAAACCTGCATGTCTTTGGAGTGTGGGAGGAAACCGAAGCACCGGAAGAAAACCCACGTGGTCACAGGAAGAACATATAAACTCCACACAGCATCCAAGGTCGGGATCGAACCTGGGTCTCTGGCGCTGTAAGGCAGCAACTCCACCCTTGTTTATGCTGCTGGCCTTAACGAGGCAGTGTGGAGTGTGGATGGAGTCAATGGAAGAGAGGTTGGTTTGTGTGATGGTCTGGGTGGGCCAAAAGGCCTGTTCCTCTCCACAATTAAATTTTCAATTGCAATTTTCAATTCTACTGTGATCAATTTACAACAATTACAGTATTTCTTAAACTGGTTACTTCACTCCTGGGCTGAAGATATTTGCTTTCCAAGTAAAATGTAATATTTGCAATGTTGTTATTTGTGCCTCCTTTAAATAAAGGCAATTCAAATGAGATTGTTTTTTTGAGCAGCATCGCTACCCAGGGTGGCAGGGTGGTGCAGCGGTAGAATTGTTCCTTTATCACGCTTGCAGCGCCAGAGACCCGGGTTCGATCCTGACTAATCCTGTCTGTACGGAGTTTGTACGTTCTCCCCGTGTCCCCTTCGGTTTTCTCAGGGATCTTCGGTTTCCTCCCACATTCCAAAGACATACAGGTTAGTCGGTTGGTTGACTTGGTATAAGTGTAAATTGTTGTAAATTTATTGATTCTGGATTTGTACATATTTTTTCTCATTGACTGACTGTGTTTGGTTCTGGTATCTGTTCATCATTAGTTATTCATAAATAAATGAAATAACATTGTTATGTGCTATTAAAGTTGCCAGGGGTAAACGGGACGAAAAAGGTTGGGAACCCCTGCCCTAGTATGTGAAGGTTAGCGTTAATGTGCGGGGATCGCTGGTCGGTGCGGACAAGGAGGGCCGAATGGCCTGGTTCCGCGCTGATTCTCTCAACTAAACTAACCTACCCACCTGCAAGGATAGACACCAAATGTTGGACTAACAGGCAGCATCGCTGGAGAGAAGGAAAGGGTGACGTTTCGGGTCGAGACACTTCCACCTGCGAAGAACATTTCTTTTTAAATCAAATGCAAGCATCGACATTTTTAATTTAAATAAATATTTGGCACTGAAGCTGGCAGATACTTTGGCAAGTGCTGTGTTTTTTCATCCATGGTAATAGTATGCAGAAGTGATTGCTTTGTGTAATTTGAACATGATTTTAGTTTCAATAATTAAGAAGTAAAAACAAATCTGCAGCTTAGCTTTCTGAACAAACAAACACGAATTAATGACCCAATTTTGCAATTTTTTAGTCTTCAGAAGTGAGCCTGACTTTTCAAAAGTTAACTTAAGCCTTTCCAGATGCATGAAGCAAAATAATTTGGCACCATTTCTTGCCCACACCCCTTGCTGGTTCCTTTATATCGCAGAAAGTAACGTTGAAGAAGGAAACTTTGAAGGTTGTGACCTATGGTCAAATGTTGTGCTGACCTCCTCAAGTGGGTGAATGGGGATGTTTTTATTGTGTTTTTTTAAACTGCCTTTAACATTATTTGAGAAGATAGCAGTAATTATAAAACTTAAGACACACACACACACACACACACACACACACACACACACACACACACACACACACACACACACACACACACACACACACACACACACACACTAACCATATAACCATATAACAATTACAGCACGGAAACAGGCCATCTCGGCCCTACAAGTCCGTGCCGAACAACTTTTTTCCCTTAGTCCCACCTGCCTGCACACACACACATACACAGCTGGAGTAACTCAGTGGGTCAGGCAGCATCACTGGAGAAGATGAATGGGTGACGTTTCGGGTCGAGACCCTTCTTCAGACTGAGAGTCAGGGGAGAGGGAAACGAGAGATATAGATGGTGATGCAGAGAGATATAGAACAAACTAGACTAAGTGAGACCAGTTGGGTCCCATGTTCACACGGGAGGGCTGGTCCCCCAACGCAATATTCCTCCTCTCCACCAATTCCAATATTAGTGGCCAGTGGGGGGCTTTCTGAGATCTAGTATGGGTGTTGTGGGCCGAAGGGACTGGTTTCCAGAGGGCTGTGATGGACATTGTGGGCCGAATAGATTTTTGGGCTGGCAGCTCAGTCACTCAGGCCTGGCAGCTCAGTCACTCAGGCCTGGCAGCTCAGTCACTCAGGCCTGGCAGCTCAGTCACTCAGGCCTGGTGGGCTGGCAGCTCAGTCACTCAGGCCTGCCAGCTCAGTCAATCAGGCCTGGCAGCTCAGTCACTCAGGACTGGTGAGCTGGCATCTCAGTCACTCAGGCCTGCCAGCTCAGTCAATCAGGCCTGGCAGCTCAGTCACTCAGGCCTGGCAGCTCAGTCACTCAGGCCTGGCAGCTCAGTCACTCAGGCCTGGCAGCTCAGTCACTCAGGCCTGGCAGCTCAGTCACTCAGGCCTGGCAGCTCAGTCACTCAGGCCTGGCAGCTCAGTCACTCAGGCCTGGCAGCTCAGTCACTCAGGCCTGGCAGCTCAGTTACCCAGGCCTGGCAGCTCAGTCACTCAGGCCTGGCAGCTGTCACTCAGGCCTGGCGGGCTGGCAGCTCAGTCACCCAGGCCGGGCGGGCTTGCAGCTCAGTCACTCAGGCCTGGCGGGCTGGCAGCTCAGTCATTCAGGCACAGCAGGCTGGCAGCTCCGTCACTCCGGCCTGGTGAGCTGGCAGCTCAGTCACTCAGGCCTGGCGGGCTGGCAGCTCAGAAACTGCCAGAAATTCTGCCCAAAACAGGTGAGAGACTCTGTGAGAGAGAAGGGGTAGAGGGTAGAGAATAAATTTTAGATATTTTTCATCTATTTCTACAGATCACAGCAATGAAAGAGGAAAGTCTATCCAGGCATGGATGTCACAGGGAGCTAATGAAGGGAGGGAGAAAAATACTGTGGTTAGGTTTAATACTTACAGAGGGAATATTTACTGATGGGCCGAAGGGACTCTTTAAAAAAAATTAAAATAAAATCTGTGTGAAATCTCAGTGAAAGGCACTTTTTCTGGACTTTTCCTGGCCTGGCACTAGCCTTTTGGGCCAAAATGCTCCCCCTGGGCTAATATGGGCATTTTGGGCATAAGGGACTGATTTCTGGGCTAATAGGGGCCGAAATGAGTGGTTTCAGGTAGGCCAAAGGTGGGCTGGCAGCTGACACACTCACTCACGGCTGGTGGGCTGGCAGTGGACTCACAGCTGGTGGGCTCACACACACACCCTCCATCACACAAACACACCCTCCGTCACACACACACACACCCACACACACACACACACCCACACACACACACACCCTCCATCACACACACACACCCTCCATCTCACACACACACACTCACACACACACACCCTCCATCTCACACACTCACACACACACACCCTCCATCACACACACACACCCTCCATCACACACACACCCTCCATCTCACACACACACACTCACACACACACACCCTCCATCTCACACACTCACACACACACACCCTCCATCTCACACACACACAATCCACCACACACACACTCACAGCCACACACACAGACACCCTCCATCACACACACACACACAGCCACACACAAACAGACACCCTCCATCACACTCACACACACACACACACACACACACACACACACACACCATATAACCATATAACAATTACAGCACGGAAACAGGCCATCTCGGCCCTACAAGTCCGTGCCGAACAACTTTTTTCCCTTAGTCCCACCTGCCTGCACACACACACATACACAGCTGGAGTAACTCAGTGGGTCAGGCAGCATCATTGGAGAAGATGAATGGGTGACGTTTCGGGTCGAGACCCTTCTTCAGACTGAGAGTCAGGGGAGAGGGAAACGAGAGATATAGATGGTGATGCAGAGAGATATAGAACAAACTAGACTAAGTGGGACCAGTTGGGTCCCATGTTCACACGGGAGGGCTGGTCCCCCAACGCAATATTCCACCTCTCCACCAATTCCAATATTAGTGGCCAGTGAGGGGCTTTCTGAGCTCTAGTATGGGTGTTGTGGGCCGAAGGGACTGGTTTCCAGAGGGCTGTGATGGACATTGTGGGCCGAATAGATTTTTGGGCTGGCAGCTCAGTCACTCAGGCCTGGCAGCTCAGTCACTCAGGCCTGGCAGCTCAGTCACTCAGGCCTGGCAGCTCAGTCACTCAGGCCTGGTGGGCTGGCAGCTCAGTCACTCAGGCCTGCCAGCTCAGTCAATCAGGCCTGGCAGCTCAGTCACTCAGGACTGGTGAGCTGGCATCTCAGTCACTCAGGCCTGCCAGCTCAGTCAATCAGACCTGGCAGCTCAGTCACTCAGGCCTGGCAGCTCAGTCACTCAGGCCTGGCAGCTCAGTCACTCAGGCCTGGCAGCTCAGTCACTCAGGCCTGGCAGCTCAGTCACTCAGGCCTGGCAGCTCAGTCACTCAGGCCTGGCAGCTCAGTCACTCAGGCCTGGCAGCTCAGTTACCCAGGCCTGGCAGCTCAGTCACTCAGGCCTGGCAGCTCAGTCACTCAGGCCTGGCGGGCTGGCAGCTCAGTCACTCAGGCCTGGCGGGCTTGCAGCTCCGTCACTCAGGCCTGGCGGGCTGGCAGCTCAGTCATTCAGGCACAGCAGGCTGGCAGCTCCGTCACTCCGGCCTGGTGAGCTGGCAGTTCAGTCACTCAGGCCTGGCGGGCTGGCAGCTCAGAAACTGCCAGAAATTCTGCCCAAAACAGGTGAGAGACTCTGTGAGAGAGAAGGGGTAGAGGGTAGAGAATACATTTTAGATATTTTTCATCTATTTCTACAGATCACAGCAATGAAAGAGGAAAGTCTATCCAGGCATGGATGTCACAGGGAGCTAATGATGGGAGGGAGAAAAATACTGTGGTTAGGTTTAATACTTACAGAGGGAATATTTACTGATGGGCCGAAGGGACTCTTTAAAAAAAATAAAAATAAAATCTGTGTGAAATCTCAGTGAAAGGCACTTTTTCTGGACTTTTCCTGGCCTGGCACTAGCCTTTTGGGCCAAAATGCTCCCCCTGGGCTAATATGGGCATTTTGGGCAAAAGGGACTGATTTCTGGGCTAATAGGGGCCGAAATGAGTGGTTAAAGGTAGGCCAAAGGTGGGCTGGCAGTTGACACACTCACTCACGGCTGGTGGGCTGGCAGTGGACTCACAGCTGGTGGGCTCACACACACACCCTCCATCACACAAACACACCCTCCGTCACACACACCCTCCATCACACACACACACCCTCCATCTCACACACACACACACTCACACACACACACACACACACACACACACCATATAACCATATAACAATTACAGCACGGAAACAGGCCATCTCGGCCCTACAAGTCCGTGCCGAACAACTTTTTTCCCTTAGTCCCACCTGCCTGCACACACACACATACACAGCTGGAGTAACTCAGTGGGTCAGGCAGCATCATTGGAGAAGATGAATGGGTGACGTTTCGGGTCGAGACCCTTCTTCAGACTGAGAGTCAGGGGAGAGGGAAACGAGAGATATAGATGGTGATGCAGAGAGATATAGAACAAACTAGACTAAGTGGGACCAGTTGGGTCCCATGTTCACACGGGAGGGCTGGTCCCCCAACGCAATATTCCTCCTCTCCACCAATTCCAATATTAGTGGCCAGTGGGGGGCTTTCTGAGCTCTAGTATGGGTGTTGTGGGCCGAAGGGACTGGTTTCCAGAGGGCTGTGATGGACATTGTGGGCCGAATAGATTTTTGGGCTGGCAGCTCAGTCACTCAGGCCTGGCAGCTCAGTCACTCAGGCCTGGCAGCTCAGTCACTCAGGCCTGGCAGCTCAGTCACTCAGGCCTGGTGGGCTGGCAGCTCAGTCACTCAGGCCTGCCAGCTCAGTCAATCAGGCCTGGCAGCTCAGTCACTCAGGACTGGTGAGCTAGCATCTCAGTCACTCAGGCCTGCCAGCTCAGTCAATCAGGCCTGGCAGCTCAGTCACTCAGGCCTGGCAGCTCAGTCACTCAGGCCTGGCAGCTCAGTCACTCAGGCCTGGCAGCTCAGTCACTCAGGCCTGGCAGCTCAGTCACTCAGGCCTGGCAGCTCAGTCACTCAGGCCTGGCAGCTCAGTCACTCAGGCCTGGCAGCTCAGTCACTCAGGCCTGGTGGGCTGGCAGCTCAGTCACTCAGGCCTGCCAGCTCAGTCAATCAGGCCTGGCAGCTCAGTCACTCAGGACTGGTGAGCTGGCATCTCAGTCACTCAGGCCTCCCAGCTCAGTCAATCAGGCCTGGCAGCTCAGTCACTCAGGCCTGGCAGCTCAGTCACTCAGGCCTGGCAGCTCAGTCACTCAGGCCTGGCAGCTCAGTCACTCAGGCCTGGCAGCTCAGTCACTCAGGCCTGGCAGCTCAGTCACTCAGGCCTGGCAGCTCAGTCACTCAGGCCTGGCAGCTCAGTTACCCAGGCCTGGCAGCTCAGTCACTCAGGCCTGGCAGCTCAGTCAGTCAGGCCTGGCGGGCTGGCAGCTCAGTCACTCAGGCCTGGCGGGCTTGCAGCTCCGTCACTCAGGCCTGGCGGGCTGGCAGCTCAGTCATTCAGGCACAGCAGGCTGGCAGCTCCGTCACTCCGGCCTGGTGAGCTGGCAGTTCAGTCACTCAGGCCTGGCGGGCTGGCAGCTCAGAAACTGCCAGAAATTATGCCCAAAACAGGTGAGAGACTCTGTGAGAGAGAAGGGGTAGAGGGTAGAGAATACATTTTAGATATTTTTCATCTATTTCTACAGATCACAGCAATGAAAGAGGAAAGTCTATCCAGGCATGGATGTCACAGGGAGCTAATGATGGGAGGGAGAAAAATACTGTGGTTAGGTTTAATACTTACAGAGGGAATATTTACTGATGGGCCGAAGGGACTCTTTAAAAAAAATTAAAATAAAATCTGTGTGAAATCTCAGTGAAAGGCACTTTTTCTGGACTTTTCCTGGCCTGGCACTAGCCTTTTGGGCCAAAATGCTCCCCCTGGGCTAATATGGGCATTTTGGGCAAAAGGGACTGATTTCTGGGCTAATAGGGGCCGAAATGAGTGGTTAAAGGTAGGCCAAAGGTGGGCTGGCAGTTGACACACTCACTCACGGCTGGTGGGCTGGCAGTGGACTCACAGCTGGTGGGCTCACACACACACCCTCCATCACACAAACACACCCTCCGTCACACACACACACACCCACACACACACACACCCTCCATCACACACACACACCCTCCATCTCACACACACACACTCACACACACACACACACACACACACACACACCATATAACCATATAACAATTACAGCACGGAAACAGGCCATCTCGGCCCTACAAGTCCGTGCCGAACAACTTTTTTCCCTTAGTCCCACCTGCCTGCACACACACACATACACAGCTGGAGTAACTCAGTGGGTCAGGCAGCATCATTGGAGAAGATGAATGGGTGACGTTTCGGGTCGAGACCCTTCTTCAGACTGAGAGTCAGGGGAGAGGGAAACGAGAGATATAGATGGTGATGCAGAGAGATATAGAACAAACTAGACTAAGTGGGACCAGTTGGGTCCCATGTTCACACGGGAGGGCTGGTCCCCCAACGCAATATTCCTCCTCTCCACCAATTCCAATATTAGTGGCCAGTGGGGGGCTTTCTGAGCTCTAGTATGGGTGTTGTGGGCCGAAGGGACTGGTTTCCAGAGGGCTGTGATGGACATTGTGGGCCGAATAGATTTTTGGGCTGGCAGCTCAGTCACTCAGGCCTGGCAGCTCAGTCACTCAGGCCTGGCAGCTCAGTCACTCAGGCCTGGCAGCTCAGTCACTCAGGCCTGGTGGGCTGGCAGCTCAGTCACTCAGGCCTGCCAGCTCAGTCAATCAGGCCTGGCAGCTCAGTCACTCAGGACTGGTGAGCTGGCATCTCAGTCACTCAGGCCTGCCAGCTCAGTCAATCAGGCCTGGCAGCTCAGTCACTCAGGCCTGGCAGCTCAGTCACTCAGGCCTGGCAGCTCAGTCACTCAGGCCTGGCAGCTCAGTCACTCAGGCCTGGCAGCTCAGTCACTCAGGCCTGGCAGCTCAGTCACTCAGGCCTGGCAGCTCAGTTACCCAGGCCTGGCAGCTCAGTCACTCAGGCCTGGCAGCTCAGTCACTCAGGCCTGGCGGGCTGGCAGCTCAGTCACTCAGGCCTGGCGGGCTTGCAGCTCCGTCACTCAGGCCTGGCGGGCTGGCAGCTCAGTCATTCAGGCACAGCAGGCTGGCAGCTCCGTCTCTCCGGCCTGGTGAGCTGGCAGTTCAGTCACTCAGGCCTGGCGGGCTGGCAGCTCAGAAACTGCCAGAAATTCTGCCCAAAACAGGTGAGAGACTCTGTGAGAGAGAAGGGGTAGAGGGTAGAGAATACATTTTAGATATTTTTCATCTATTTCTACAGATCACAGCAATGAAAGAGGAAAGTCTATCCAGGCATGGATGTCACAGGGAGCTAATGATGGGAGGGAGAAAAATACTGTGGTTAGGTTTAATACTTACAGAGGGAATATTTACTGATGGGCCGAAGGGACTCTTTAAAAAAAATAAAAATAAAATCTGTGTGAAATCTCAGTGAAAGGCACTTTTTCTGGACTTTTCCTGGCCTGGCACTAGCCTTTTGGGCCAAAATGCTCCCCCTGGGCTAATATGGGCATTTTGGGCAAAAGGGACTGATTTCTGGGCTAATAGGGGCCGAAATGAGTGGTTTCAGGTAGGCCAAAGGTGGGCTGGCAGTTGACACACTCACTCACGGCTGGTGGGCTGGCAGTGGACTCACAGCTGGTGGGCTCACACACACACCCTCCATCACACAAACACACCCTCCGTCACACACACACACACCCACCCTCCATCACACACACACACCCTCCATCTCACACACACACACTCACACACACACACCCTCCATCTCACACACACACAATCCACCACACACACACTCACAGCCACACACACAGACACCCTCCATCACACACACACTCACAGCCACACACACAGACACCCTCCATCACACACACACTCACAGCCACACACACAGACACCCTCCATCACACACACACTCACAGCAACACACACAGACACCCTCCATCACACACACACACACACACACACACACACTGGCTCACACTGGCTCACACACACAGTAATAGTATAAATGAATGAAAGATATGCAGAAATGTGACGATGATAAAGGAAGCAGTCTGTTGTTAGCTGTGGGCTAGGTGAAAATGAGTTACAGACAATGAGACTCAACAAGACAACTTTGAAGATCGCTCAGTCTGAAGAAGTGTCTTGACCTAAAACCTATCCCTTCTATCCAGAGATGCTGCCTGTCCCACAGAGGTTCTCCAGCATTTTGTGTCTAAGACGACTTGGAAATTAGTACAAAGACTTGGGAGTGAGAGGGATGGAGAGGGAGGGGATGCAAGGGTTACTAGAAGTTAGAGAAATTAATATTCATACCGCTGGGTTGTAAGCTGCCCACATACAAACAAGCATGTTGTGATCTGGTGGGAACTATATTCTGCTTGGGTAGTTTACAACCCAACAGTATGAACATTGAATTCTCCAATTATATCTAACCTCTATCTTCCCTCCCTTGTGCTCTACCTGGACTCCCACCTATTTCTCTCCCCACTAGGGTTGCCAACTTTCTCACTCCCAAATAATGGACAAAAGGTCAAAATAAGGGACTAATTTCCGACGACAATTCATGGACCGATCGGCCATGGCTAGGTGAATGATGAGTTGGCCCGGGTACTGGACTGTACACAAAGCCCAGCCGGCGGCCAGTTGAGGAATTTTAGCCCGGGTGACGTCGCTGGCAAAGTCCAGCACCCCATCCAACTCCTGAACTGATGTTCGGACATGTGAAGGAGGGGTGGTGGTGTCGGCGGTAAGCGAAGGTCTGAAGGTCGGACAGATGGCCGGGCTGCCGACCGACGGGGCCACGGGCAAGGCGCTGCTGCTGCACTCCATGGGCTGCACTACGTCGGGATGGGTGAGGCGGGGCCGGATGTGGCGCTCCGACCCGACAGTCCCCTCGACCCAAGTAGTAGCAGTCAAATACGGGAAAGGGCGGTACCATACGGGGCAAACCAATTTAGCCCAATATACAGGATGGCCTGTCTAATATGGGACAGTTGGCAACCCTACTCGCCACCCCACCTTTGATTCTTTCCTCCCTCTAGCTTCACAATCCACATCTCTTCACACCTTGTGCTCTTATCTCTGGCCTATGTACCAACCGTCTGCGTATCTAAAATCCCCCTCGCCTCTGTCCACCTATTACTCGCTTTGTCCTGTCTCGCCCCTTTTCCAGCTTTCTTCCCTCCCTATCCCCCTGCTCCTTAAAATCAGACTGAAGATGGGTCCCAACCCGAAACATCACCTACCTATTTTCTCTAGCGATGCTGCCTGACCTGCTGAGTTACTCCAGCACTTTAGGAAAGAGTTGGAAGCAGATTCACCTGCTTTGATAAGGGAAATGGTTAGATAAAGGGGTGAAAATGTGCAGGGCTGTATGGAATAAGGGAACATCTAATTGGGTATCAATTTGAAAAAAAATTGTGTTCATTGAAAAAGAAACCTCTGAAGGTTTTGTTTCTGGAAGGCAATCATCGCAAGGGAGGTACTGGAAGTTAAGTTCTGAAGACGCGGCTATTTTCTTTGTGGTTATATTTCGGCAGCAAACATTCTCAAATCGGGAACCGCACAGGCTAAATCTTTCTGTTGCAGCCCAAGAAATTGCAGCTGCAAGCTTCATGAAAGAGAATTAACCAGCAGCACTGACAATTTCCACTTCATGTCAGTGATATGCTGATGAACCTTGGGCTTACTGTGGCCTCTGCATCAGTAATCATAGGATTTAGGAGCAGGATTAGGCCATTCGGCCCATCAAGACTACTCCGCCCTTCATTCATGGCTGATCTATCTCTCCCTCCTAATCCCATTCTCCTGCCTTCTCCCCATAACCCCTAACACCCGTACTAATCAAGAACCTGTCAATCTCCACTTTAAAAATATCCATTGACTTGCCCAATGAATTCCACAGATTCACCACCCTCTGACTAAAGAAATTCCTCCTCATCACCTTTCTGGAGGTACCTCCTATGCCCTTTGGTCTCAGACTCTCCCACTAGTGGAAACATCCTCCCCACATCCACTCTGTCCAGTCAATGGATATTTTTAAGTATACTTTAAAATTGCGTATTTTTATATACTATTAAATATACTTAGTATATTACTCAGTAAGGGAGTCAGGGGTTATGAGGAGAATTGCGGGGTAGATCTGTTGGGTCAAATGGCCTAATTCTGCTCCTTTACCTTATGCACTTATGAATAAAGTTACTACTGCCAGAATAACATTAATACTTGCAGTTTGTGAAACATTGATTGATACAGATTAAAAATAGGCCCTTTGGCCCACTGAGTTGTAGCCAACCATTGATTACCCATTCACGCTAGTTATGTTATCCCATTTCCACATCTACCTCAAACACACTGGGAGCAGTTCCCACTAGAATCCAATTAACCTACAAACCCGAGCATCATTGGGATATGGGAGGAAACCGGAACACTAGGAGGAAACCCACGCAATCACTGGGAGAATGTGCAAACTCCACACAGATGGCAGCCAAGATCAGGATTGAACCCATTTCTCTGGTGCTGTGAGGCAGCAGCTCTACCAGCTGTGCCACAAGATCAACAAAAGTGACTTTACTAAATAGCATTTCCTGCTTAATGGAGCAAGACCACCCAGGATGAAGAGCAAAGCCAGGCACTGAATGGATCTGAAAATGGCCACAGTGAAATGTTTTTCATGTGAATATTTGCTCCTTTAATATGGAACGAAATCTAAGCCAGCTTGCTGTTTAAATAAAAAATAACTGCCTAAAAAATTCAGCATGTCTCTGATTCTAAAAATATAGATGGCATCTTGTATTAAGTACTCAAAACCTGTGGGATTGATTAAAAAAAAACAAGGAACGGCAGATGCTGGTTTGGTGTAAAAACACCCAAAGTGCTGGAGTAACACACCGGGTCAGGCAGAATCTCTGGAGTCAGGACCCTCCTTCAGGTTGATGCTCAGTTCTTGCATGATGCTAAATGTGTGTGCAAAATGGTAGAACATGGAGCAAGGCAAATTCATATTTATTGTTGTTTTGGAGATGTAACACGGAAACGGGCTCTTCGGCCCAACACGTCTACACCAACCATCAACCACCCATGAATGAATGAATACGTTACTTTATTGTCACATGTGATGTCACTGTGAAATTCTTTGCTTGCGTAAACATAAAAACATAGAAAACAGGTGCAGGAGTAGGTTATTCGGCCATTCGAGTCAGCACCGCCATTCAATACGATCATGGCTGATCATCCAAAATCAGTACCCCGTTCCTGCTTTCTCCCCATATCCCTTGATTCCGTTAGCCCTTGGAGCTCAGTTCTAATCTATAAATCTATCTATACTTATAAAACTTGGGTGTGTATTTATTTGTGTGATGTTCGTGTGCGTTTCACATCTCCTCAAAAACACGACGAGCTAACGGTGACATTTTTACATAATCCGATAGAGATTTACACCGTGATTTCAAAAATTGCCTTATCTGAAAATTTCATGCATTATTTCTCGAGTTATAGTCACAAATGTGTAGAAACTTTGAAAAAATAATTGCTTTTCCCCTGTGCTTACAGCTGTGACGTCACAATGGGATTGTAGCCCTGCTTGCAACATTGTTGCTATCCAAGTACACTGAGTCCTGCTCGCCCTAGCAAGTGCAATGCATTTTTTTTTAAGTCACAGTACACTGAGTTCTGCTAGCTAGCAAATGCAAGTGCATTCTTTTTTAAGTTTAAAATGAGGGAGGGTGCATAAGGCGAAATGAGCAGCCCCTGCGCAGTTGTCGGCTATGGGTGAATGTCAAGTCAAGTCAAGTCACATTTATTTATATAGCACATTTAAAAAACAACTCTCTTTGGCCAAAGTGCTTTACATATGTTATAAGAATAGTTCAACAAATAGTACAACAAAAACAGACTACATACATATATACATCATGTAGCCATTACTCAGTGGGCATCAGGAAAAGCTTGGGAGTATAGATAAGTCTTTAGTCTCGACTTAAAAGAGTCGATGAAGGGGGCAGTTCTGCACTTCGTAAACTGAAACAGACTGGTCGCCGACTTGAACGACTCACAAATAAATCATCTCTCACAGTCCACCTTGAAGCTTACAAACTCCACCTCACTGCCTACAAAGATGCCCTCATTGCTGCAAAATCTGCCTACCTCTCCTCCATATTCATCGATCTCTGCCTAAACCACAGAACCCTCTTCTCCACAGTGGGCAACCTCCTCAAGCCTCGAGCCAACACTCTCCCTACCTCTACTCCGGCTCTCTGCAACTCATTCCTCCACTTTTTCGCTGATAAAATCAGCACCATCTATCAATCTTTATCCCCTGTACCCGACACCCCAGCATCTACTCCACCACCTACCAAGGCCCCTACTTTCAACATCTCCACTGACCTCCTTACCCCTCCTCCACACTGCTTCCTCTCCCAGTTTGACCTGGTCACCCCTACTGAAATCTCCAAACTCATCAGCTCTTCCAAACCCACCACCTGCTCCCTCGACCCTCTCCCCACTTCCCTGCTGAAGTCCTGCCTCCCCGTTCTCTGCCCCTACCTCACTAATCTCTTCAACTCCTCATTGTCCCAAGGAATTGTCCCCTCCGCTTTCAAAAATGCTGCTGTCACACCAATCTTAAAGAAACCAGGTCTTGATCCCTCCTCTCTCATTAACTACCGCCCAATCTCAAACCTCCCCTTTCTTTCAAAAACCCTGGAGCGTATCGTTGCGTCGCAACTTCATTCCCACCTCCTTGCGTATAACCTACTTGAACCCCTCCAATCTGGCTTTCGCCCCCTCCATAGCACAGAAACTGCTCTCCTCAAAGTCCTCAACGACCTCCTCACCTCTGCTGACACTGGTTCCCTCAACATCCTCATCCTCCTCGACCTGAGCGCAGCCTTCGATACAGTGAACCATAACATCCTGCTCACCAGACTCAAAGACCTCGGCATTGAAGGCTCTGCACTCAGCTGGCTCTGTTCCTACCTTTCCAACCGATCCCACTTCATCTCTCTCCATAACCACACCTCTGCTACAGCCACAGTCACTCAAGGCATTCCCCAAGGCTCCGTACTCGGCCCCCTCCTCTTCATCATCTACATCCTCCCCCTTGGTCAGATACTCCGCCACTTCAACCTGGACTTCCACTGTTACGCCGATGACACCCAGATCTACCTCGGCACCAAATCCCCCCACAACCCACCCCCCCCCCCCCCCCCCCCTCTCCCATATCAACTCCTGTTTGTCAGCTATAAAAACCTGGATGCAACATAACTTCCTCAAACTCAACAGCGATAAGACAGAATTCCTCCTCATAGGCTCCAAAGCCACACTCAGCAAAATCAATTAGCCCACTCTCACCATCGACGGCACCACTGTCTCCCCATCTCCCCAGACCTTGGCGTGATCTTTGATTCCACCCTCTCCCTTGAGCCTCACATCCGCCATGTCATTAAAACCTCCTTCTTTCATCTCCGCAACACCGCCAAACTCAGACCCTCTCTCACACCTCCCGCTGCTGAAAGACTCATCCATGCCTTCATCTCCTCCCAACTGGACTATTGCAACTCACTTCTCCTTCGCATCAGCTCCACCTACATCAACCGACTCCAACTGGTCCAGAACGCAGCCGCCCGACTCATCACCCACACCAAATCCTGGCATCACATCACTCCAGTCCTCAAACAACTTCACTGGCTTCCCATCTCCCACCGGATCACCTACAAAATCCTTATCCTCACCTACAAAGCCCTCCACCATCTGGCCCCCCCATATCTCACTGACCTCCTCTCCCCCTACCAACCCTCACGGTCCCTCAGATCCACATCAGCCGGTCTCCTCTCCATCCACAAGTCCAACCTCTGCAGTTTTGGGGACAGAGCCTTCTCCAGGGCAGCTCCCAGGCTCTGGAACTCCCTCCCCCAACTGATCCGCAATTCCGTGTCCCTCACCATCTTCCAGTCCCGCCTCAAGACCCATCTCTTCACCTCTGCCTATCCTTAGCCCCACGTCCCCTTCCCTTTTCATCTGTGCATTAATTGCCTCATATTGTGTTTTTAATTGAATTTTGTCTTTACTTTGTGTACTAGTCATATCTCTACTATTTATTTCATTCCCCTTACATGTTTTTCCTCTACCTGCTAAATTTTTGTAAGGTGTCCTTGAGACTCTTGAAAGGCGCCCATAAATAAAATTTATTATTATATTATTATTATAGTTCTGATGGGAAAGGGGATACTGTTCCACAGTCTAGGAGCTGCAACCGCAAAGGCGCGGTCGCCCCTGAGCTTATGCCGAGACCGTGGGATATTCAGCAACCCCAAGTCGGCCGATCTGAGGGGCCTGGAGGTGGAGTGGAGGGTGAGAAGACTTTTTATGTGGGTGGGGGCAAGCCCATTGAGAGCTTTGTAGACATGGAGGAGTATTTTGAAGTTTATACGGAACCGCACAGGGAGTCAGTGGAGAGAGGCCAGGATCGGGGTGATGAGGTCCCTTTTTCGGGTGCCCGTCAGGAGTCTTGCTGGGGCGTTTTGGACCAGTTGCAGGCGGGACAGGGAAGATTGGCTGATGCCAGTGTAAAGGGAGTTGCAGTAATCTAGGCGGGAGGAAATGAATGTGTGGATGATCTTTTCCAGGCCATCAAACTGGAGGAATTTTTTTATTTTAGCTCTCGTCCGAAGCTGAAAGAAGCTAGCTTTAACCACGGTATTGATTTGTTTGTCAAATTTCAGTGCTGAGTGAAATATTACGCCAAGGTTTTTTACGTGAGGGTCGAGTAGTGGGGTAAGGCTTCCAAGGCTGCCTGCTATCATTTTGATTATGTCCGAGGGGCCGAGAAGAATGACCTCAGACTTACTCTCGTTTAGTTGGAGGAAGTTCTGGGCCATCCAACACTTTATATCCTCGAGGCAGTGGTTAAGGTTAAACAGATTAGATTGGTTTTTGGGCTTCAGGGGGAGATAGAGTTGGGTATCGTCTGTGTAGCAATGGAAGGAAATGCCGTGCCTTTGAATGACTCGGCCTAAGGGGAGCATATACAGGGAGAAGAGAATGGGGCCAAGGATGGAACCTTGTGGAACCCCACAGCAGAGATTAGCTGGGGAGGAGAATGAGTTGCCTATGTTAGTCGAGAAACTCCTACCTTTGAGGTAGGAGCTGAACCATCTCAGGGCAGTGCCATCAATACCAACCCCATACCGGAGATGGTCAATTAGGATGGTGTGGTCGACAGTGTCAAATGCTGCACTGAGGTCAAGAAGAAGCAGGATTGCACAGTCGCCGGAGTCAACAGTGAGGAGTAGGTCATTGTGTACCTTCAGCAAGGCAGATTCTGTGCTATGGTGAGCCCTGAAACCTGATTGGAAAGTTTCCAAGATAGTGATTTGGTGGAATATTGCGTTGGGGAACGGGTTGCGTTGGGGGACCAGGCCTCCCATGGGGGCTATGGGTGAGTGGTGGAATATTGCATTGGGGAACGTGTTGCATTGGGGGAGCAGGCCTCCCGTGTGACAGAGACCCAATGGGTCCCACTTGGTCTAGTAATCTATAAATGTGAAGCGAAACCCATGCGGTCACAGGGTGTACGTGCAAACACCTCACCGGTAGCCAGGATTGAACCAGAGTCTGGCGCTGTGAGGCAGCAGCCACATTTCACAAATCAAAATACAAAGAGAAAAAAGATGCTAAATTGTGCTGCCCCACATATTGCAAATTAAAATGGCAAATCTCTAAATTATCTTCTGTTTCTAATTAGTAGCTGGGGCAATTTTCGTTTTTTATTTCCTTTGATCTTCCAGTGAGTTGTACTTTCACTTGCATCAGACATTTTTTGAATTGTTCATACTGGCAGTGGTTATTTTTGTTGGGTCACAAGGAAATGAATGAAGTGCTGTCTAAGGGGGTTTTCACATGCTGAGTCAATCCAATTAGTCATATTTTGACATCTGTTTCCTGTGGTAAAATAAGCCTTGTGATTTAGCCACCAGTGGAAGTCCAGAGTTGTTTGGTTGGTTGGCATGGAGTTGGGTGAATAATCGCTTTATATTTGCCTGTCAGCCATTCTGACTGGAAATGCAACACAGCAGATTGGTGGCTCTTTTGACTTTGTGCTTCAGAAGCTGTGATCCAGTTCTTGACCACAGAATATGCAAAATGCTGGAGTAACTCAGTGGCAGAGGCAGCATCTCTGGAATGAAGGAATGGGTAACTGAATCAGGCAACTGAATTATCCTACCACAACCAGAGAGCAGTGCTGAACTACTATCTACCTCATTGGTGACCCTCGTACTATCCTTGATCAGACTTGTGGGGGGCACTGCAAGCCGGCGCCCTGTCAGCAGCATGTCCGTTTTTTTCAACTTTTTTTGTTTTTTTAGTAGTTTTAAAGTATGTTTTTTGTGTTTCTTTGTGTGTTTTGGGTGTGGGGGGGGTGGTGTGGGGGGGGGGTAGTGTGGGGTGGTGGTGTGGGGGGCGTGGTTTAGGGGGGTAAGGGGGAAACCGCTTCGGTCGCCTCCTCCATGGAGAGGCGACTTTTTCCAGGTCGCCTCCCCAGTGGCCTAACAACGAGGATCGGGCGGCCTTTCCCGGAGACGCACCCGGGGCTTCAGCGGTGGGCGCAGCGTAGACTCTCGGCGCGTAGCGGGCCTCGCTGGGGCTCGCTGGAGGGGTGCGCTCAGTTTCGCTGGCCCGTGGCAGCCGGCAGCCTGGAGCCACGGTCTGCAGAGTTTCAGCCGGCGCAGGGGAACCGGGAAAAGAAGGAGCTTCCACCGCCAGCCCGCAGCCAACTTATACCGCGGACCCGGCGTGGACTTACCATCACACCTAGAGGGGAGCTTCGACCGCCGGCCCTGCAGTCTGCGGTGCTTCTAGCTGCGGCAGGGACTTTAAATCTTCGACCGCCGGCCTGCGGCCTACACCAGCCTAAAGCCGCGGTCTAAGGTGGGGAAGAGCTGATCCTGGACTGACTCTGGATTCTGGTCCCGACCAATGGAGGAGGACTGGCCAAATTTTGTGCCTTCCACCACAGTGATGAATGCTGTGGTGGATGTTTGTGTTACATTTTTATTGTGGTTGTGTGTTCTTTATCATTGTACCGTTGCTGACAAATTCATTTCACTTGCACTTTATGTGCAATGTGACGAATAAAACTGATTGTATTGTATTGATCGGACTTTGCTGGCTTTATCTTGCACTAATCGTTATTCCCTTACCATGTATCTATACACTGTAAATAGCTCAATTGTAATCATGTATTGTCTTTCTGCCGACTATTTTTAGCACGTGACAAAAAGCTTTTCTCTGTACACGTGACAATAAACTCAACTGAACTGAGTTCCTTGTATCTGAGACCCTTCTTCAGACTGAGAGACAAGGGAATGTGAAATCAGAGATATAGATGGTGATACAGAGAGAAATAGAACAAATGAGCCTGTTAATGTTGGGCACCTATCACAAGTTCACAAATTATAGGAGTAGAATTAGGCCCTTCGGCCCATGGAGTCCACTTACCCCCTTACCCCCCCACACCACCCCCCCCCACCACCCCCCCACACCACCCCCCCACACCACCCCCCCACACCCCCCCCACCACCCCCCATGGTTGATCCCTGCCCCCTAATCCCATTTTCCTACCTTCTCCTCATAACCTTTGACACCTGTTCTAATCAAGAACCTGTTCTATCGACTTTCTGAGGAAGAGTCTCGACCCAAGGCGTCACCTATTAACATAGAAATAGAAAATAGGTGCAGGAGTAGGCCATTCAGCCCTTCGAGCCTGCACCGCCATTCAATATGATCATGGCTGATCATCCAACTCAGTATCCCGTACCTGCCTTCTCTCCAATGATCCCTTTAGCCACAAGGGCCACATCTAACTCCCTCTTAAATATAGCCAATGAACTGGCCTCAACTACCTTCTGTGGCAGAGAATTCCAGAGATTCACCACTCTCTGTGTGAAAAATGTTTTCCTCATCTCGGTCCTAATAGATTTCCCCCTTATCCTTAAACTGTGACCCCTTGTTCTGGACTTCCCCAACATCGGGAACAATCTTCCTGCATCTAGCCTGTCCAACCCCTTAAGAATTTTGTAAGTTTCTATAAGATCCCCCCTCAATCTTCTAAATTCTAGCGAGTACAAGCCGAGTCTATCCAGTCTTTCTTCATATGAAAGTCCTGACATCCCAGGAATCAGTCTGGTGAACCTTCTCTGTACTCCCTCTATGGCAAGAATGTCTTTCCTCAGATTAGGAGACCAAAACTGTACGCAATACTCCAGGTGTGGTCTCACCAAGTACAACTGCAGTAGAACCTCCCTGCTCCTATACTCAAATCCTTTTGCTATGAATGCTAACATACCATTTGCTTTCTTCACTGCCAGCTGCACCTGCATGCCTACTTTTAATGACTGGTGTACCATGACACCCAGGTCTCGTTGCATCTCCCCTTTTCCTAATCGGCCACCATTCAGATAATAGTCTACTTTCCTGTTTTTGCCACCAAAGTGGATAACCTCACATTTATCCACATTATACTGCATCTGTCATGCATTTGCCCACTCACCCAGCCTATCCAAGTCACCTTGCAGCCTCCTAGCATCCACCTCACAGCTAACACTGCTCCCCAGCTTCGTGTCATCCGCAAACTTGGAGATGTTGCATTCAATTCCCTCGTCCAAATCATTAATATATATCATAAATAGCTGGGGTCCCAGCACTGAGCCTTGCGGTACCCCACTATTCACTGCCTGCCATTGTGAAAAGGACCCGTTTACTCCTACTCTTTGCTTCCTGTCTGCCAGCCAGTTCTCTATCCACATCAATACTGAACTGAATCTTGTGCTTTAAGTTTGTATACTAATCTCTTATGTGGGACCTTGTCGAAAGCCTTCTGAAAGTCCAGATATAACACATCCACTGGTTCTCCCTTATCCACTCTACTAGTTACATCCTCGAAAAATTCTATAAGATTCGTCAGACATGATTTACCTTTCATAAATCCATGCTGACTTTGTCCAATGATTTCACCACTTTCCAAATGTGCTGCTATCCCATCTTTAATAACTGATTCTAGCAGTTTCCCCACTACCGATGTTAGACTAACTGGTCTGTAATTCTCCGTTTTCTCTCTCCCTCCCTTTCTAAAAAGTGGGGTTACATTAGCTAGAATCTACTCCAGAATCGAAAGAGTTTTGAAAAATTATCACTAATGCATCCACTATTTCTGGGGCTACTTCCTTAAGTACTCTGGGATGCAGCCTATCTGGCCCTGGGGATTTATCGGCCTGCAACTCCCTTTACACTGGCATCAGCCAATCTTCCCTGTTCCGCCTGCAACTGGTCCAAAACGCCGCAGCGAGACTCCTGACGGGCACCCGAAAAAGGGACCACATCACCCCGATCCTGGCCTCTCTCCACTGGCTCCCTTAGCGGTTCCGTACAAACTTCAAGATTCTCCTCCATGTCTACAAAGCCCTCAATGGGCTTGCTTCCACCTACATAAAAAGTCTTCTCACCCACCACTCTACCTCCAGGCCCCTCAGATCGGCCGACTTGGGGTTGCTGAATATCCCACGGTCTAGGCATAAGCTCAGGGGCGACCGTGCCTTTGCGGTTGCAGCCCCTAGACTGTGGAACAGCATCCCCTTTCCCATCAGAACTGCCCCCTCCATCGACTCTTTTAAGTCAAGGCTAAAGACTTATCTATACTCCCAAGCCTTTCCTGACGTCCACTGAGTGAGGGCTACATGTATATATGTATGTAGTTTGTTTGTTTATACTATTCTTATAACAAATGTAAAGCACTTTGGCCAACGAGAGTTGTTTTTTAAATGTGTTATATAAATAAATGTGACTGGACTTGACGACTTAATCCATTCAATTTACCTAACACCACTTCCCTGCTAAACTGGATTTCACTCAGTTCCTCCATCTCATTTGACCCCCGGTCCCCTGCTATTCCTTCTCTCTAGAGAATTCAGTGTCCCACTGAACTATCCAGCAATTTGTGTCTTATCTTCAGTGTGAACCAGCATCTGCAGTTCCTTACTACATGGAAAATATGCAAATTAGGTTGTATTACTACGGGAGATTGCTTGCACAAAGTTGCGCGTACTGAGGTACAGTGAAAAGCTTTGTATTGCATGCCACCTGATTGAATACTGCTCCACATAAATGTGAAGGCAATTTCACAGTTCCTTCAGTGTTTAGTTTGGAGATACAGCGTGGAAACAGGCCCTTCGGCCCACCGACTCTGTGCCGAGATCAGTTATCCTTTTTGTTTTATACAGCCCTCCTATCTAATATGAGGTTTAGATTAGTGTTTAGCAAGGTACAGTAAAAAGCTTCATGTTGTGTGTTAACCGGGTCAGCGGAAAGACTATACATGATTATAATCGAGCCGTTCACAGTGTACAGATACATGATAAAGGGACTAACGTACAAGTCCGATGAAAGATAAATCCGAGGGTCTTCAATGAGGTAGATAGTAGCTCAGAGAGTAGCGTGGAACAGGTCCTTTGGCCCACAGAGTCCGTGCCGTCTGACGATTACCATGTACACTAGTTCTAATCCCAGATTTGTTGTACACAGCCCTCACATCCATTATAAGAATTTTAAATAGTAATGTATTTTAACGGGACTAATTAGGTTAAGATCAATTATTGTCACGTGCACCGAGGCAGAGTGAAAAGCTTTGTTTTGCACGCCATCAATTAAATCAGATATTACTGCACTTAAATAGAATTAAGCCATACTCAAGTACAGTAGGTACAATAGGGACGACAGATGGCACAATGGGCTAAGTGTTCGGCTGGCGACCGGAAGGTGGCCGGTTCGAATCCCGCTTGGAGTGCATACTGTCGTTGTGTCCTTGGGCAAGACACTTCACCCACCTTTGCCTGTGTGTGAATGTGTGTGAATGTGTGTGAGTGATTGGTGGTGGTCGGAGGGGCCGTAGGCGCAGAATGGCAGCCACGCTTCCGTCAGTCTGCCCCAGGGCAGCTGTGGCTACAGAAGTAGCTTACCACCACCGAGTGTGACTGAGGAGTGAATGAATAATGCGATGTAAAGCGCCTTGAGTATTAGAAAGGCGCTATATAAATCCCATCCATTATTATTATTAGTAGGTAGAGCAAAGGGAAAGATAAAGATTGTAGTCTGAAGATGGGTCTCAACCCAAAACGTCACCCATTCCTTCTCTCCAGAGATGCTGCCTGCCCCGTGAGTAACTCCGGCATTTTGTGTCTATCTTTAAACCAGCATCTGCAGTTCCTTCCCACACAAGATTGTTGAATCTTTACTCTTGTGTGGAGATGAGGATGTGACCCAAATTGAGCAGGTTGTTCTTGCTGTGTACGCAGTGATGGGTGAATTAATGCGACCTTTAGGGTACAATCGCCACCGTTTACTTCAATATGCCCCCAGGCTCGATCAGCATGCCACTGGAAACTAATCAGTCAGATTATTAATGTGTGACTTGACCATCAGTGATTTAAAAAAAATATATATGCATTAAATAGGGGCATTACAAACAATTTTCATTTAGCAAAGTACTAGAAATGCATTCAAAAATAGACTATTCTGACTATAGATTCTATTTTCTATATATTTGTTTGTATGTATATTCTATCTAAAATCTATATTCATATTCTAGATACATGTGAGTGTGTGTGTGTATATATATATATGTGTAAGAAAGAACTGCAGCTGCTGGTTTAAATCGAAGGTGGACACAAAATGCTGGAGTAACTCAGCGGGACAGGCAGCATCTCTGGAGAGAAGGAATGGGTGATGTTTCGGGTCGAGACCCTTCTTCAGGCACACATATACACACATTATATATGCACAATGTTGGTTCCACCTTTTCCTGATCATCATTGCTGGCTTTTTTTGTTCTTTTCTAACTTTTTATTCATTTGTCCTTTGTACCTTTTCATACCTCTAGTTTCCCCCTCCCCTGACTCTGAGCCGAAGGGTCTCGAACCAAAACATCACCCATTCCTTTTCTCCAGAGATGCTGTCTGACCCGCTGAGTTACTCCAGCTTTTAGTGTCTATCTTGGGAATTCCATTGAGCTCTGGTGTGTGAAGCGTGAAATCTCTTCCCTTGCTGGTCCACTGCTGAAGACTGTAATAGCATTTTACAGTGTTTAAATGAGTCATTCGGCTAATCGTGCCTTGTGGCTGCCACAATACCAACGTTTCCACTTCACAAACTTGTTTCTTTGGATGCCGGGACTCTCTCCCCCTCTCCCCAGCCCTGACAAATGTTTCAAACCCCTCCTGTTTTCTGTCTAAGAAATCTTGATTGTTTTTTTGAACAGAACTCTCTCCATTTCCTGCACTTATAGGCTGTGGGCCGAGGAGCTTTTTCGTTCAGGTTCGTGACCCAACTCACGGAACTACCTGAATTTTTTAACATATTGTGTAAAAATATTATATAAATCATACCTGAAACTGGTCAAGAACAAAACCTGCACATTTTGTTTAAATATGACAAAAACCGAGTAGTAATTGTCCAATCAATGCACGTTTGACATTGAGGTCGGACGCAAATTGACCAATCCCGCGCCTTGTTTCATGCTAGCGAGGCAGCAAGGACGCCGGGATCATGGCTGCCTCCTCATTACATCAATAGCATTAACAAGGTTTCCAAGGATAAAGGTAATGCTAACCTTGCTGATCATTTTGTTTTTCAATTGATTTATCTTTATAAAGTTATGATGTGAACTGGTAAATAAAAATGATAAATAACAAATGTACAGCTAGGGTCAGGGTTAGGGTCAGGGTCAGGGTCAGGGTCAATGTCGGTAGGACGATGAATGCTGTGGAGGATCGGTCGGGCTGTCGGTCCGCCGGTGGATGGTGAGAGTGGTCGGACGGCCGGTGAGTGCTGCGAAGGGTCGGTCGGGCAGTTGGCGGAGGGAGAGAGGGACGAGAGAGGGAGGGAGACAGTGAGAGTGAGAGAGAGGGAAAGGGAGAGAGAGGGAGAGGGTGGGGGCAAGAGGGAGGGAGGGGGAGAGGGAAGGAGGGGGAGAGAGAGAGATAGGAGCGGGAGAGAGATGGAGGGGTGAGAGGGGGAAGGTGGTAGAAAGGGAGGGAGAGAGTGGGAGAGGTAGAGGGACGGAGGGGGAGAGAGTGGGAGGGGGAGACAGAAGGAGGGAGAGTGGGGGGGTGACAGAGAGACGGATGAAGGGAGATGGAGAGAGGGATGGGGAGAGGAGAGACTCATCTGATTCATATTTTAGGAAAGGATATTCTTGGTTTTAAATCCTTATCCTGATGCAAATTTGAGCCCAGTGTGATATACATGCACTTGCATCAAAGCGGTGTATGGTTCAGTGAAATGTAGACACACAAGGAACTGCAGATGATGGCTCACAAAAAAAAGACACAAAGTGGTGGATTATTCACTTTGGCATGTAACTGTACATGCATGTTACCGTTACATGCCGAACTGTACTGTACATTTGGCATGAGAGGGAGGAAATATCTGAAGGGTCCTGACCCCAAATATTCTTCACGGATGTTGCCTGTGCAGGATTTCCTCCAGCACCTTGTGTCAAAACTTTCCTTTTTTTGAAATTTTGTTTAGGGAAGAACTTGCAAGCTTTCCAATCTTGCAAATGTGTTTTTCTTTAAATACGTCTTTTTTTGTCAAGCATGTTGAGTTGTAGAGATGGAGCTCCTTGCATAACCAAGGGACTTGGGATCCCTCTTCAACTTTCTTGCAGAATCCATCCCATGTTTTGCGCCTTGGAGGAGATTATTTTTTTTAAAACATGTGCCTGCAAGGAGCTCATTTGAATGGAGCAATGACATCACTGCTGGTGGGTGGAAGGAAAAAGTTGATTTTTGCATTTTTCCCCACCTCCTTTTTGGAAGCAGGGGGCGAAGCAATCCCTTGCAGCGGCGACTGAGCAAAGCAGTGCCTCGGTGCAAGAGGCCGCGGCTGTCATTAGCCCGGATTCCCGGGGGCCAGCTGTCACTCACCCGGATCCCCGGGGGCCAGCTGTCAATCACTCGGCTCCGGGGCTGCAATAGCCGCGCTGCTAGAGAACTGCAACCCCTTTGCAACCCGCTTGCATCCCTCTAGCACCCCCCTTAGAACCCCATTTCACCCCCTTGCAACCCCATTTCACCCCTTGCAAGCCCTTTTCATCCCCTTTGCAACCCGCTTGCATCTCTCTAGCACCCCCCTTGCAACCCCATTTCATCCCTCTTGCATCCACCTTGCATTGAGAGGGGAAACCCTCGTTCTCCCCTCCCTCCCCATCCAACGCACAGTCGCACCATGTTTTTGTAGCTGTTGCATTTCTCTTATCCCTCTGCTCCCTTGCAGCACGCACCATCCATTCCTTCCCCAAGCAAAAACCTTTTTTTGTTGTTTTGCATTTTATTTTGTGTCTGGTTAAACCGTGTCCAATGATATCCCCGTTGCCTGCCAAATTGCTGGCAGCCCCAGCCGCCGCCACCACCACCTTCTCCTGGAGCCCTGATGCGGGCACCCACAGCATGTTTGACCGAAAGCGTTCTGCCGTTCGCAACATTCAACAGAGCTTGGTGCTGGAACTCCTCGGTGAACCCAACGTGGCCCTGCAAAACTATCAGACCAGGTCCCCAGAGGAGTACAGCTCGCTGGTAGGTGTCTGTCCGTGTCTCTCTCTCTCTGTCTATGTTTCTCTGTCTATGTGTGTGTGTGTGTCTCTCTCTCTTTTTCTCTCTCTCTGTGTCTCTCTCTGTCTATGTTTCTCTGTCTATGTGTGTGTGTGTGTCTCTCTCTCTTTCTCTCTCTCTCTGTCTCTCTCTCTGTCTGTCTCTCTCTCTCCCTCTGTAGTAAGAGCAACAAATTCACTGTACATTGGTGACGGACATTGAACCAATAGTCACCGGGTGTTTTTGTTTATTTTCGCTCTCCACATTTTCCTTACTCCAAGCAGCAAAAGTTAACATTTCATTATATCACAAGAGTTGCTGGTTCGTCGGGAGACTTTCGCAGCTCCTGCTTCTCTGTAAACTGCTTGGGATCAGCCAGGGTATTGCAGTAACGGTAACGAAACGCGGTGGATCTGAGAAAGGGTCTCGATCCAATCCTACTCTCCAGAGATGCTGCTTATCCCGCTGAGTTATTCCAGCATTCGGTATCTGTTTATGCTATCTCTGCAATCCTGGCTGCTTTTTATCGCTAACCTCCAGAATGTTTTTATTGCATTGCCTCTTAGGGGATTAAAAAACCCCAATGAATGATAAAGAAACTAATGCCTGTTGCATTTAATTACACAATGCCTGTGTGTTTATTAAATGGGGGGGGGGGGGGGGGGGACTCCTATTGGTAAATAACCATTGCTCTTTGGGTGGGGTGGGGTATATGGGACATATTCTAGATGATTGCATTTCAATATTAATTGTTGCATTTTAATATTGATTATTGCATTTTAGTATTCCGAGTGGGTTATAGGATTGATAAAAGCAGCGGTCTGTAATCAGTTCAGTGGTGCAGCGACTGTTGTGGTGACTTTAACCTTCACTGTGCTATTCGGACTGTGAACTCCAGTGCTAATTCCAGGCCCGGTTTATCCGCACAGCCGAGGTCCTCCTAAACTTTTTTTAAACTGTTGTCCAGTTCTAGAAACGTCTCCAATTGAGAGTGGGGGTTTTTTTTTTGCATTTGCGGCAACGTGCGGCGTTGTATGGAAAGCTAACGAGCCACCAGTCTGTTCTGAATGTTAACGTTGTCTGCAGTGCGGACCGAGGAGGAGAAATCACTGCAACCACAGCGTTCACCAGCCATGGGCAGCAAAAATTATAGAGGAGCTATAGATCTTTGATGGGCAGGGCAAGAGGCACCAAGCACTAGTGTCCTGCCTGCAATCGCCTTGATTTGCTGGGAACTGTTTTGAGAGGCAGGAGAAATAAACCCACCTGGTTTATTGACACCATTCATATCTCTGTGTCTCCCTCTCTCCTGACTCTGTCTGCAGAAGGGTCTCGACCCGAAGCGTCACCCATTCCTTCCATCCAGGGTGCTGCCTATCCCGCTGAGTTACTCCATCATTTTGTGTCTATATTCGGTGTAAACCAGCATCTGCATTTCTTTCCCACACACTCCTTGGTTTATTTCAGGTGTCACAGGTAGATAAGGTGGTCAAAATGGCACATTGCCCTTCATCAGTCAGAGTATTGAGTATGAAAGTTGCAGGTACCAGAGGAGGTAGCTGAGGCAGGTACTATGGCAACGTTTAGACGGGTACATGGATAGGACAGGTTTAGAGGGATATGGGCCAAATGCCGGCAGTGGGACCAGTGTCAATGGGAATGTTGGTTGGTGTGGGCAAGTTGGACCGAAGAGCCTGTTTCCATGCTGTAGGACTATACGACTTCCAATCTAAGATTCAAATAAGCTGCAAAGTTTGCGATCTCAGCAATGCTATTCTACTGGTCTGTGATCCTTGCTCTCTGGATACGAATCAGAAAGGTGCACGCTACTCGGTAGGGTGGTACAAGTTACATACCTGTGTACATTATGCCACTAAATTGCTGAAAACTGCTCAGCGGTTAGAGGAGGCTTTGGGAACGGCTCTGCCCAAGACTGCAAGAAATTGCAAAGAGTTTTGGGGGTGATGCAGCGGTCGGGTAAGGTCGAGTTGCTGCCTCACTTGAGTTTGATCCTGACTATGGGTGCTTTCTGTGTGGAGTTTGTACGCTCTCCCTGTGACCGTGTGGGTTTTCGCTGGGTGCTCCAGTTTCTCCCATACTTGAAAGACGTACAGGCATAAGAATAAGGAGTTGGCCATTTAGAACGGAGATGAGGAAAAACATTTTCACCCAGAGAGTTGTGAATCTGGAATTCTCTGCCTCAGAAGGCAGTGGAGGCCAATTCTCTGGATGCTTTCAAGAGAGAGTTAGATAGAGTTAAAGATAGAGGAGTCAAGGGATATGGGGAGAAGGCAGGAATGGGGTACTGATTGTGGATGATCAGCCATGATCACAGTGAATGGTGGTGCTGGTTCGAAGGACTGAATGGCCTACTCCTGCACCTATTGTCTATTGCTTGTAGGTTAATTTCTTCAGTAACATTGCAAATAAGGCAAGTGAATGGGGTGATTGCTGGTCGGCATGAACTTGGTGGGCCTCTTTCGGCACTATATCTCAAGTTGTAGATGTAGCCTAATCCATCGCACAGTCCAGGCACCCCACCAGTGACATCATCAACACCTCACTCTGCAACATTGAACGGCCATCAACTAGTTGTGGATGACGTGGATATTGGGCCTTGTGTCTGAAACTGGTGCATCACAATGCTGAGAACTATTGTACATGAGTTTGACTTGATTATATTTATGTACAATATCTGATTTAGTTTAGATGGCGTGCCAAACTCAGCGGGACAGGCAGCACCCCCGGTGAGGAGGAATGAGTGACGTTTCGATTCGAGACCCTTCTTCAGACCGGAAACGTCACCCATTCCCTCTCTCCAGAGATGCTGCCTGTCCCGTGGAGTTACTCCAGCATTTTGTGTTTATCTTCGGTTTAAACCAGCATCTGCAGTTCCTTCCTACACAAAAATTTGAACCTAGATTTGTTTTGCTTTCTATCTTTATTAAAAACATTACTTTTAGATTTGTTCTATTCTGGGATACTAATCAGTCACTTAGAAACAGATGAATCATAACTCAAAACTGGTTTAAGGCGGCTGTAGTTAATTTAATTTTATTGTCACATATACCAAGGTACAGTGAAAAGCTTTTTGTTGTGTGCAATCCACTCAGCGGAAAGATTATACATGATTATAATCGAGCCATCCACAGTGTGCAGATGCAGGTTAAAGCGAATAACGTTTAGTGCAAGGCAAAGTCAGGATAAAGATAGTCTCCAGTGAGATAGATTGAAGCTCAGGACCAATCTCTAATTGTTGGTAGGATAGTTCAGTTGCCTGATAACGGCTGGGAAGAAACTGTCTCTGAATTTGAAGGTGTTTAGTTTATAGATACAGCGTGGAAACAGGCCCTTCGGCCCACCGAGTCCGCACCGATGAGCGATCCCTGCGCATTAACACTCTGCTACACACAATCGGGACAATTTTATTTACATTTATACCAAGTAGATTATCCTACAAACCTGTATGTCTTTGGAGTGTGGGAGGAAACCGAAGATCTCGGAGAAAACTGATGCGGGTCATGGGGAGAACGTACAAACTCCGTACAGACAGCACCCATAGTCTGGATCGAACTCGGATCTCTGGCGCTGTAAAGCGGCAACTCTACCACTGTGCTGCCCATTTTCACACTTCTGTACCTCTTGACTGATGGGAGAGGGGAGAAGAGGGTGTTGGGTGAGATTTGTCCTTGATTATGCTGCTGGCCTTGCCGAGGCAGCATGAAGGATAGATTAAGTCAATGGAAGGGAGGTTGGTTTGTGTGATGGTCTGGGCTGCGTCCACAATTCGCTGCAATTTCTTGCGGTCTTGGATGGAGCTGTTCCCAAACCATGCTGTGATGCATCCTGTTAAAATGCTTTCCACGGTGCATCTGTAGAAGTCGGGGACATGCTGAACTTCCGAAGCCTTCTAAGAAAGTAGAGGCATTGGTGTACTTTCTCCTAAAACGTGATGGTGGACAAATGGTGAGTGAGTGATGGGAGATATGGAACTCGACATTGTTCTTTTGGCTCTGTGGACAAAGTTCAAAGTTGGGGGTTATGACCCTTTGGACTGATTGTAGGGGGAAGAAAGCTTGAAAAGACAGGGAGGCTGACAAAGCCTGGCAAGTGATAAATAGATAGGCACAAAATGCTGGAGTAACTCAGCGGTTAGGCATCATCTCTGGAGAAAAGGACCTAAAGAAGGGTCGCCGAAACGTCACCTACTGATGTTCTCCAGAGATGCTGCCTGACCCGCTGAGTTACTCCAGCACTCTGAAACGTCACCTATCCATGTTCTCCACAGATGCTGCCTGACCCGCTGAGTTACTCCAGCACTCTGTGAAACGTCACCTATCCATGTTCTCCACAGATGCTGCCTGACCCGCTGAGTTACTCCAGCATTTTTGTGTCTCTTTGGTGTAAATCAACATCCACAGTCCCTTCCTAACCAAGTAATAGGTGGATACAGGGGCGTGGTGGGTTGATTGGTAGACTGATGGCTAAGGTGGCCGAGGCGATGATGAGAGGAGGGCGGCATGGGGACGCAGTGGTAGAGTTGTTGCCTTACAGCGCCCGAGGCCCAGGTTCCATCCTGACTACAAATGCTTCTCTGTACGGAGTTTATATGTTCTCTCCGTGACTTGCGTGGGTTTTCTCTGGTTACCTCCCACATCCCAAAGACATACAGGTTTGTAAGTTAATTGGCTTCTGTAAAAAAATGTCCCTTGTGTGTAGGTGTTCAGGGATCACTGGTCGACATGGATTTGCTGGACCGAAGGACCTCTTTCCACGTGTATCTCTAACATAAAGAAGAGTGAAATATAAAGCCATTATAAATCTCCTTTACATGCATGCACAGTAGCCAAAGGCAGATAGATACAAAATGCTGGAGTAACTCAGCAGGTCAGACAGCAGCATCTCTGGAGAAAATGAATAGGTGACGTTTCAGGTCGAGACCCTGGAAGACCTACTTCAGTTGACACTTCATGGTGGAGTCTTGGAGTCATAGAGTGATACAGAGTGGAAACAGGCCCATCGGCCCAACTTGCCCACACCGACCAACATGTCCCAGCTGCACTAGTCCCACCTGCCCGCCCATGTTTGGCCCCGATCCCTCTAAACCTGTCCTACCCTTGTTACAGATATCTATCTTGTTACATTTGCTGTTTCCTGAGTGCAGGTAACATAGAGAAATAAAATGGAGTTTCATCTCTCCTGTTGTCCTTCCACCAAAGACGTGCCATGTATGTAACTGGGTTGAAGACTCCCCAGGGCAAAAACATTACTTTGCAACATTAAAATATCAAAGAGTAAAATGTCTTTCATGTAACTACATTTTTGCATTTAATTTTTCTGTTACTGCAACATGAATTTGAAATGGATTTTTGTAGCTGGTCATCAGAGATTGTCTAGTTTGTTTATGCTCGTGATGGTTTCAATCCAGTTGAAGAAAGGTCCAGACCCAAAACGTTGCTTGTCCATTCTCTGAAGAAGGGGCTCGACCCGAAACGTCACCCATTCCTTCTCTCCAGAGATACTGCCTGTCCCGCTGAGATACTCCAGCTTTTTGAGTCTATCACCCTTGCAGATGCTGCCTGATCCACTGAGTTCCTCCAGCACTTAGATTTGCTCAATTTCAGTTTAGTTTATTGTCACGTGTACCGAGGTACAGTGAAAAGCTTTTGTTGCATGCTATCCAGTTAGCAGAAAGACAGTACATGATTGCCATCGAGCCTTTTACAGTGTATATAGGGAATAAATAACGTTTAGTGTAAGGCAAGGTAAAACCAGCAAAGTCCGATCAAGGATAGTCCGAGGGTCACCAATGAGGTAGATAGTAGTTCAGCACTGCTCTCTGGTTGTGGTAGGATGGTTCAGTTGCCTGATAACAGCTGGGAAGAGGGTTCCAGCATCTGCAGTTCCTTGAGCTTGTAATGGTGGTTTATTTAGGCTGAACCAAGCTTGATGTATAAATTCCCTATCAAGTATTGATCAATTTAGAATGTAGATCAAGAGGCAAGAATGGCCTTGTGTACCGAAACATCACAATGAAACTCTTCCATGCAGCAGCACAACAGTTGGTCAAAACAAAGTTCATAGGTGATAGGAGCAGAATTAGGCCATTCGGCCCATCAAGTCTACTCTGCCATTCAATCATGGCTGATCTATCTATTCCTCCTAACCCCATTCTCCTGCCTTCTCCCATAACCGCTGACACACGTACTAATCAAAGCCTGGGGTGCATTGTGCAATCAAGATAGGTTTGTCGCTAGGAGTTTAGTTGGTGTTTGTGGTGTTCAAGAGCTTGATGGTTGTTGGGAATGTGCTGCTCCTGAACCTGGACTCCTGTTCCACCTTGCTGATTTTTTGTTTAGTTTATTGTCATGTGTACCGAGATGCAGTGAAAAGCTTTTGTTGCTTGCTATCCAGTCAGCAGAAAGACAATACATGATTACAATTGTGCGATTTACAGTGTATAGATACTTGATAAAAGGAATAACGTGAATAAAGTTTAGTGCAAGATAAAGTCTGATCAAAGATAGTCCAAGGGTCTTCAATGATGTAGATAGTAGCTCAGGACCACTCTTGTTGTTGGTAGGATGGTTCAGTTGCTTGATAACCGCTGAGAAGAAACTATAGATAGCCACAAAAAGCTGGAGTAACTCAATGGGTCAGACAGCATCTCTGGAGAAAAGGAATAGGTGACGTTTTGGGTCGAGACCCTTCTTCAGACTGAGAGTCAGGGGAGAGGGATACGAGAGATATAAACGGTGATGTAGAGAGATATAGAACACATGAATGAAAGATATGTTAAAAGGTAACAATGATAAAGGAAACAGGCCATTGTTAGGTGAGAACTGTTCTTGAATCTGGGGGGTGACGAGTGAAATGAGTGTGTGGCCAGGGTGGTGTGGGTCTCTGATGATGCGGGCTGCCTTTTTGAGGCATTGACTCCTGTAGATCCCTTTGATGAGTAGATCAGTACCCGTGATGTATCGGCCAGAGCCCACCACTTGCTCATTTAGAGATACAGGGCAGAAGCAGGCCTTTCACCTCACCGAGTCTGCGCGGACACACTAGGGACAATTTACAATTATACTGAACCCAATTAACCTACAACCCTGTGGTCACGGGGAGAAGGTGCAAACTCCGTACAGACAGCACCCGTAGTCTGTGAGGCAGCAACTCTACCGCTGTGCCACCATGCCACTTTATGTAATCTTTGTTCCTGGGTGTTCAAGTTGGCCTGGAAATTTGACCTATTCTCTAGCCTTTTTACAAAGATAGCATGATAGGAAGAGGCCTCGTAACATCAGATATAGAGCTGCCCAGGAATCAAATTAAACTCCATTGTACACTGCGCAAGTCAATTGTTTTTCATTTTCCGGCTACCCATGGAGAATGTATAAGGCAGCATTTATGTTGACGTGAAACTTCTCTCTGTTCCCATGGCTGTGTCGTTGAGTTGAAGGACTTTCTGAAGGTGCTTTTGGGGTTGCTCTTGACTATCGAGGCATCATTTGCCAAATGGTAGTCTCCATGTCATGATTTAGTTGAGTTGAGAGAGACAGCACGGAAACAGGCCCTTCGGCCCACCGAGTCTGTACCGGCCGTCGATCACCCGCACACTAACGCCATCCTACACAATTTACAGGAGCCAATTAACCTACAAACCTGCACATCTTTGGAGAGTGTGAGGAAACTGGAGCACCCGGATTAAACACATGAGGTTACAGGGAGAACGTACAAACTCCGTACAGATATCACCTGTAATCGGAATCGAACCCGGTCTCTGGCGCTGTGAGGCAGCAACTCTACCACTGCACCACCTTGGATGTTTTCATGCTTTCTCCTTGACTAGTGTGGGAAACATGGTTATTGTTGAGTGATCTTTGAATCTGAGCTGACTGAGTACTCGGGTATTTATTCCTACCCCGTCTCCCACACGTGGCAACATCCACTCGTGTACATAACATGCAAACTCAACTGGAAGATGTTGATTCTCAATACGCCACCTGTGGCAAAACCCATATAAGGGTGCAAGAGAGTCACAGTGATACAGAGTGGAAACAGGCCCTTCACTCCAACTTGCCCACACCAACCAGCATGTCCCATCTACACTAGTCCCACCTGTCCGCGTGTGGACCATATCCCTCTAAACCTGTCCTATCCATGTACCTGTCTAAATGTTTCTTAAATGTTGCCATAGTCCCTCCCTCAACTACCACCTCCCGCAGCTTGTTCCATACACCACCCTATGTATGAAAAAGTTACCCCTCAGATTCCTATTAAATCTTTCCCCCTTCACCTTAAACGTGTGTCCTCTGGTTCTCGATTCCTACTGTGGGCAAGAGACTGTGCATCTACCCGATCTATGCCTCTCATGATTTTGTGCAAAATCATGTCGTCAAAATCACCACAAAAAAATTGGTCTTCAGCATCTTGCAAATTGTGCCAATTGTGTTTTAGAAATTGTATATATTTGGGCATAAAGGACTGCAAATGCTGGTTTACAAAAATAGGCACAAATGCTGGAGTAACTCAGCGGGTCGGGCAGCATCTCAGGAGGACATGGATAGGCGACGTTTTGGGTCGGGGCCCTTCTTCAGACTAATTGAAGTTGTGGTGAAAAATCTGGAGGCGAGGTGGAGGCAGGACAAAGCCTGACGAAGGGTCTCAACCTGAAACGTCCCCCATTCCTTCTCTCCAGAGATGCTATCTGTCCCGTTGAGTTACTCCAACATTTTGTGTGTATCCTGGCAAGCGATAGTTGGATAGGGATGAAAGGGGGTTGACTGGCAAGATGGTTGGACAAATGCTGGAGATGAAAAGAGCAAGGTGGAGAGATGAGGAGATGTGGAGAGAAGAGGCACTCCTGTGACACCCATGGCGATTGGTAGATAACAAGTAGGTAGAGGGAAGTGATGGAAGTTTGGAAGGATCCATCAACATTAACATTGTCTGCACATTGGACATAGATGGGATATGAGGAAATTGCAGGCAATTCCATGAGGCAATAGTCTAACGCTGGATACCATTACTACTCACACACATAGCGGGAAGGTGGTCAGTTTAAGGGACGGCATGGTGGCACATCGGTAGAGTTGCTGCTTTACAATGCAGGAGCAAGCAGAAAATACTTTCTTGGTCAAAATGGACGAGCGTATTTCTTCTGCTCTGTGCCTTGTGTTTTTCCTGGAGTGCCTCTCCTGTTATTGACTTTCCTCACTTCCACTTGGGCGTTGTCGTTCCATTTGCGATCGCAGCCATTGTGCCATTGAAATACTGTTTGCCACTCGTCATGCAACCTTTAATTCCTCAAGAGGCAAGGGCTGTGGTTTGTATCCCACTCTGATTTAAGCAGAGGATTCAGGTTAACACTGAGTTCTTCAACTATTGCCATGCTGTCCTTAGGGTGTTAAACCAAGACCTCAAATTTTTCTCACGGACGCCGTTCCCTGCAACTTGGAGCAACCTTGCCAATATTAATTTGCAGTCAATATTCATCTGCGGCCAATAACTGAAACGCAATTGTTGCTGTTTACGAACTTACTGGGCTTGTTGGCGGCCTAATTCACACCAATGCCAACTTCAAAAGTCCTTCATCACACAGTGGCTTTCTGCACATAACACAAAAGATAAATGCATGCCTCTCTTTAACTTTCTAAATCTAGAGAAGACTCGTCAAGAAATAATGTTCTATTGATAGCTTTCAAAAATGAGTCGTGACTAAATGTATTTTTATTTTGCAGTAAAGGAGATGTTTAAAATATGCAGTAAATGCAAATAAAGTTGATTATCGCAATTAGTTATGAGGGAATGTTTGTTTTACAGCTGAGGCTTGTAGTGTTTTGCTTAGTGCTTTTCTCTAATCTTCCTGCCCTTCTGATAATCTTTGCGCCAGGGTTAGCGAATGGTAAACTGCACGGGTTGTTGTCAATTGAAGACTGCAATCTTGTCCAAGATTAGATGAGAGAGCATTGGAATTTGTTTTGTCCCTTTAGTGTTATCTGCAAGTGCAACCAGGCGAAAGGTTGTATCCCCCAACTCTGCATTTTGAAAGGACTGAATATTTTAGCTGCAGATAGCCATTGTTATGTGTAGTTAGAAGTGTTCCAACTTGTTATTGTAGGAGCTAAAGATTGCAGAAGGCCATTTGTACCCTACTGTGAAATATCGCCTGTTTAGTATCTTAATTCTGGAGAAGATCGACACAAAAAAACTGGAGTAACTCAGCGGGTCAGGCAGCAACTCTGTAGAAAAGGAATAGGTGACGTTTCGGGTCGAGACCCTTCTTCAGGCGAACGAAACGTCACCCATTCCTTCTCTCTAGAGATGCTGCATGTCCCGCTGAGTTACTCCAGTTTTTTCAATACAATACAATAATACTTTATTAGACAAGTATGTTTTGCAACATACGAGGATTTGGTCTATCTTCATCTCCAGTTCCTACGCACTTGATTGTCGAGAATCTTTCTGTTTATCTTGCAAGTTTAATTTCATAAAAAGCTGGTCTTGTTTTGAAAGGGGTGGTGGGTGGAGGAAGAAGGATTGGCAGGTGCAAAGGAGATTCACCAGGATGTTTGTTACCTGGAATTGGAGGGCTTTGGTTACAAGAGAGTTGGGATTGTTCTTGTTGAAGTGTGCAAGAGGCAGAGTTTTTAGAGATACAGCACGGGATATCACCGGGTCTGTGCCAACCAGCGATCACCCCATACACTGGCACGATCCTACGCATTTGGGACAATTTCCAAAATTTTCCCAAAACCAATAACCTACAAATAAGTGGAGATAAGTGGAGAAATCTAATGGTTGTGCCATCCACAGAACAGGCATCTAAAACTAGAGGGAACAGGCTGAAGGTGAGAGCGGAGAAATATAAAGGAGATCTGAGAGTTTTTTTCAGTGTTGTGGTTAATTGGAAGAGGAAGTGATAAATGCAAATTTTATTTAAAAGACGCAATGTGCTGGAGTAACTTGGTATGGCGGCGCAGCGGTAGAATTGTTGCCTCACAGTGCCAAAGACCCGGGTTCGATCCTGACTACGGGGTGCTGTCTGCACAGAGTTTGTACGTTGTCCCTGTGATCGCGTGGGTTTTCTCCGGGTGCTCCGGTTTCATCCCACACTCCGAAGACGGCCAAGTTTATTGGCTTCGGTAAAGATTGTAAATTGTCGCTAGTGCGTATTGTGTGCTTGTGTAACGGGGATCGCTGGTCGGCGTGATCTCGATGGGCCGAAGGGCCTGTTACCGTGCTGCTTCTCTAAACTAAACTCAGCGGGTCAGGTAGCATTTTTGGAGAACATCGATGGGCAACTTTTTTGGGTTGGGATCCTTCTGCCAATACTTGTCATTTGGACAGGTGGTGTTGCACAGCGTAGAGACAAGCCCTTTGGCCCAACTCTTCCATGCTTGCACAAGTCCCATTTGGCTGGGCTTTGACCCATGTCTCCCTGAACCTTGGGTAGGAAAGGAACAGAGAGATACAGGCTTAAAGCAGACGGCATGGTGGTGCAGCGGTAGAGTTGCTGCCTTCAGTGAATGCAGCGCCGGAGATCAGGGTTCGATCCCGACTACGGGTGCTGTCTGTACGGAGTTCGAGCGTTCTCCCGGTGACCTACGTCTGTTTTCTTCGAGATCTTCGGTTTCCTCCCACACTCCAAAGACGTACAGGTATGTAGGTTAATTGGCTTGGTAAATGTTAAAAAAAAATTGTCCTTAATGTGTGTAGGATAGTGTTAGTGTGCGGGGATTGCTGGTCGGTGCGGACCTGGTGGGCCGAAGGGCCTATTTCTGCGCTGGATCTCTAAACTAAACTAAACTAAACGGGATTGACTTAGATGGTTGCTGTGGTCAGTATGGACAAGTTGCTCTGAAGGATGTATTTCAGTGCGGTGTAGCTGACTACCAACATATGTGAGTGAGAACCTTTCAGTCTCTCACATTTCCCATACTGCCTGAATGTAGATTTGTCAGTTTTGGAGTAGTTTGTTACCTAGAGCATAGAACAATACAGCACAGGAACAGGCCCTTCGGCCCACAATATCTGTGCCAAACATGATGCCAAGGCCATCCCTTATTGACCTTATCTTCCGTGCATAATCCATATCCATGTGCCCATCTAAGAGCCTCATGAACGCCACTATTGTATCTGCCTCCTCCTCCACCTGATTTCTTCTCGATGTTTCCTGGTTTTGACAACCGAGGGGAAATAAGCCTTTCTTTGCCCTGCTCATGCATCCACTTGTCTAGAATGATGATTGTGGTTGACGTTTTGTCTGTACTTGGACCATGGACATAACCTAATCTATGGACGGTGGGAGAACAAATGGGGACTCCTTGTGGGGCACTCTAGTTTAGAATCCTCTGTGCAAGGGATAAGTCTGTGTTTATTTGTTCGTTCCTTCCTGTGAAGGCACTGTGCACACGGCAGCCAGACAACAGTTGCTTGTCATTTTTTTCATTTTTAATTTATTTTTAATTTAATTTAATTTTAATTTCAAGTTTTTGTGTGTGTTGTGACTGTTGGCAGATCAATTTCCATCCAGAAATGAATAAAGTTCTATCGTGTCGTAATTACCCTCGAAACTCTGGTATTGTCTACTGTCATCGGATTGTTTTGAAATGCAAGGCAAAGTATGTGCTGTGCAGTTATCGGTGATGAATCATATATTCATTGTGCGAGTGTGGCTAGAAATATTCTTGGGAGGGGCAACTTCCTAATATAGGAATATTAGAATATTCCTAATTCTCCCACAAGGACAAATGACGGAGGCATCAGATGGTCACTTCATTACAATGTTGAAGTTTGGTTTGTGCCTAAATCCATAGGGACAGCATCACAATGGTTCAATGAAACTTAATTATCACCTGTACCTAGGTACAGTAATTCTTGTCTGTACATCCGTTTGTTCCAATGAATTCCACAGATTCACCACCCTCTGACTAAAGAAATTCCTCCTCATCTCCTTCGTAAAGGCAATAAATACCCTCTGGGCCGAGATTCTCCCACTAATGGAAACATCCTCTCCACATCCACACTATCCAAGCCTTTCACTGTTCGTTATTGTTGGGTCCACTGTTCACAATCACATTGGGATTCACATTCTTAGCAGGAGTTGTGCATTTGATAAGAGTGCAAAGTGCGGCTCATTTCCCTTCACCCTATCCAAGCTTCTGTTAATGTTCACACTAAGTCTTTCCCTCTGGCCCTCTTAGAGCGGCACACTGGCGCAGCGGTAGAGCTGCTGCCTCACAGCAATAGAGACCAGGGGTTCGATCCTGACTACGGGCGCTGTCTGTACGGAGTTTGTACGTTCTCCCCGTGACTTGCGTGGGTTTTCTCCGGGTGCTCCGGTTTCTTCCCACATTCCAAAGACATGCAGGTTCGCAGGCTTCGGTAAAATTGTAAATTGCCCCTAGTGTGTGAAATATAGTGCTAGTGTATGGGGATCGCTGGTTGGTGCAAGCTTGGTGGGCCAAAGGGCCTGTTTCCACGCTGTATCTCTAAAGTCTAGACTAAACTAAATTAAAACTCCGCCTCAGATCCACAGAGTCAATCAACAATGACCCTGACCCGTGGCTTTGTGTACCTGCTGTAATTATTTAAATCAGTAGCAAATTAGCCTTGCTGACCCAGAAAATAATTGGCAAGCAAGTGTATTATCAAATAATTGATAACATCCTCGCAGATGTTGATTTCAGGGTCATTCAGGAACTAATGTGGGAGTGAATTTTTCTTTTTGTAAGGGAAGTTTTGTGCTGTTCATTACATCGTGTGGGGCAGATGACTCAACAGAAAATGTCGGAAATACACAGACACTTAGGTGGTAACTGTGGCGAGGAAAACTATTTCTTGCCGGGTACTTGCAGACATATTACATTGCCCACACATGGGGCCCAATTTGCCTACATCGACCAACATGTCCCATCTACACTAGTTCCACCTGCCTGCGTTTGGCCCATATCCCTCTAAACCTATCCTATCCATGTACCTGTCTAACTGTTTCTTAAACATTGCGATAGTCCCAGCCTCAACTATCTCCTCCGTCAAATCGTTCCATACGCCCACCACGATTTGTTTAATTAAAAAGTCACCTCTCAGGCTCCTATTAAATCTTTCCCCTCCTCACCTTAAACCTATGTCCTCGGGTTCTCGATTCCCCCTACTCTGGGCAAGAGTTTCTGTACGTTTACCCAAATCTATTCCTCTCATGATTTTATTCACCTCTACAAGATCACCCCTCATCCTCCTGCGCTCCAAGAAATAGAGCCCCTGCCTGCTCAACCTCTCCCTGTAGCTCAGACCCTCTAGTCCCAGCAATATCCTCGTAAATCTTCTCGGCACCCTTTCCAGCTTGACAACATTTTTCCAAAAAACATGGTGCTCAAAACAGAACACAATAGGGGGGTTGCACGTAAGGTCACTGGGTCATAGGGCTTGACGCACCAAGCCGCTCAATCCATATAACAAACCATATAACCATATAACAATTACAGCACGGAAACAGGCCATCTCGGCCCTACAAGTCCGTGCCGAACAATTACTTTCCCTTAGTCCCACCTGCCTGCACTCATACCATAACCCTCCATTCCCTTCTCATCCATATGCCTATCCAATTTATTTTTAAATGATACCAACGAACCTGCCTCCACCACTTCCACTGGAAGCTCATTCCACACCGCTACCACTCTCTGAGTAAAGAAGTTCCCCCTCATGTTACCCCTAAACTTCTGTCCCTTAATTCTGAAGTCATGTCCTCTTGTTTGAATCTTCCCTATTCTCAAAGGGAAAAGCTTGTCCACATCAACTCTGTCTATCCCTCTCATCATTTTAAAGACCTCTATCAAGTCCCCCCTTAACCTTCTGCGCTCCAGAGAATAAAGACCTAACTTATTCAACCTTTCTCTGTAACTTAGTTGTTGAAACCCAGGCAACATTCTAGTAAATCTCCTCTGTACTCTCTCTATTTTGTTGACATCCTTCCTATAATTGGGCGACCAAAATTGTACACCATACTCCAGATTTGGTCTCAGCAATGCCTTGAACAATTTTAACATTACATCCCAGCTTCTATACTCAATGCTCTGATTTATAAAGGCTAGCATACCAAAAGCTTTCTTTACCACCCTATCTATATGAGATTCCACCTTCAAGGAACTATGCACAGTTATTCCCAGATCCCTTTGTTCAACTGCATTCTTCAATTCCCTACCATTTACCATGTACGTCCTATTTTGATTTGTCCTGCCAAGGTGTAGCACCTCTCATTTATCAGCATTAAACTCCATCTGCCATCTTTCAGCCCATTCTTCCAAATGGCCTAAATCACTCTGTAGACTTTGGAAATCCTCTTAATTATCCACAACACCCCCTATCTTGGTATCATCTGCATACTTACTAATCCAATTTACCACACCTTGATCCAGATCATTGATGTACATGACAAACAACAAAGGACCCAACACAGATCCCTGAGGCACCCCACTAGTCACCTGCCTCCAACCCGACAAACAGCCATCCACCATTACCCTCTGGCGTCTCCCATTCAGCCACTGTTGAATCCATCTTGCTACTCCTGCATTTATACCCAACAGTTGAACCTTCTTAACCAACCTTCCATGAGGAACCTTGTCAAATGCCTTACTAAAGCCCATATAGACAGCATCCACTGCTTTACCCTCGTCAATTTCCCTAGTAACCTCTTCAAAAAATTCAAGAAGATTAGTCAAACATGACCTTCCAGGCACAAATCCATGTTGACTGTTCCTAATCAGACCCTGTTTATCCAGATGCTTATATATATTATCTCTAAGTATCTTTTCCATTAATTTGCCCACTGAAGTCAAACTAACAGGTCTATAATTGCTAGGTTTACTCTTAGAACCCTTTTTAAACAATGGAACAACATGCGCAGTACGCCAATCCTCGGGGACTATTCCCGTTTCTAATGACATTTGAAATATTTCTGTCATAGCCCCGGCTATTTCTACACTAACTTCCCTCAATGTCCTAGGGAATATCCTGTCAGGACCTGGAGACTTATCCACTTTTATATTTTTCAAAAGTGTCAGTACTTCTTTTACTTTGAAACTCATAGTATCCATAGCTACTCTACTAGTTTCCCATACCTCACATAATTTAATATCCTTCTCCTTGGTGAATACCGAAGAAAAGAAATTGTTCAATATTTCCCCCATCTCTTTTGGCTCTGCAGATAGCTGTCCACTCTGTCTCTCCAATGGACCAATTTTATCCCTCGTTATCCTTTTGCTATTAATATAGCTGTAGAAACCTTTTGGATTTACTTTCACCTTACTTGCCAAAGCAACCTCATGTCTTCTTCTAGCTTTTCTAATTTATTTCTTAAGATTCTTTTTACATTCCTTATACTCCTCAAGCACCTCATTTACTTCATGCTGCCTAATCCATCTGGAGGACATCCATAACTACCGGTATATGTTATTAATGCAAGAAACGCGTACTTTCCTTCCTGTAAAAAGCCGCCAAAATGTTGAATTTTTGCGCTGTAAAAAATTGTGGAAGTCGGGGTAAGCGTGAGAGACATGTACCCAAGTTCAGAATTCCAAAAGTGAAGCGAAATGAAGGTAAAGAGAATCGAGAGCTGAAGGGACAACAACAGCTAAAGTGCTTGGCGAACATCGGCCGTGCAGATATCGGAATTGAAAATATTGGGAATTATCGCGTTTGATCACTGCATTTCATCCACAGTAAGGCATTATTTGTTTTTTCTTGATTCCTTTGGTTTCTAAAAAGTCTCAGAAGTGATAAACGACCAATGTTCGCCAAGCAGTCTGGCTGTTGTTGTCCCTTCAGCTCTCGCTTCTATCCACTGTCATTTCTCCTCACGTTTGGAATTCTGAAGTATGCTAAATGTCTCTCACGCTTATCCCGATTTCCATAATTATTTACAGCGTAAATATTGACAATTTCGGCGGGTTTTAACGGGCCCGCTACGCTGGAAACAATGGTAAGTGCCTACCTGCAGTTCATCGCGTGTAATCCATTTAGCGTAGCGTAGCAACAGTACAGTGTGTCTTGACCCGACTGCCGTGAAACCTCCCTATACTCCAAATGTGGCCTCACCAAAGTCTTATATAACTGCAGAATGACCTCCTAACCTCTATACTTAATAAGATAGACACAAAATGCTGGTGTAACTCCACGGAGAAAAGGAATCGGAAGAAGGGTCTTGACTCGAAATGTCACCTATTCCTTTTCTTTAGAGATGCTGTCTGACCCGCTGAGTTACTCTAGCTTTTTATGTCTGTCTTTGGTTTAAACCAGCACCTACTCCCCATGTACAAAGCAAAGGGGGTGTTCCTGGAACGCACTACCAGGGGTGGTGGTGGAGGTCGAGATGATCATTACATTGAAGGGGCTTTGAGATGGATATGGAGGGATATGGATCACTTGCAGGCAGAGGTGATGAGTTTAACTTGGCATCATGTTCAGCATGATCACGGTGGGCCGAAGGGCTTGTTCTTTTAAGGACCATTCAATATATTACATTGTCACTTTAATTTCCTAGACTGCTCAGGACTGCTCAGGCGAAACTGAGAAGTTGTTACGGGAGCCGTCATGTGTAGAATCCAAAGCTGCTTTGATTCATGGAGCAATTGGGCCAATATATTTAAAATTGGCTTCCATTCTGTTGACTTTGGGATGTTGCGAGGCATTGCAATTATAAGTTGTTAGATAAGGTTTGTTCTCGTACGGAATATTAGGAAGCGATCTTGATCTTAAAAGTACTTGAATCATTCAAGTGTGAAATTGGGAAGCTCCCCAGTCTATGCACTGGACAAAAGGACTAAGGTTCCTCAGACGCAGTGGCCACAGGCCAATGGTATTCCTTTACTTACTGAACATAAAGTGGGTGAGGGGAGTGGGAAAACTGCGACGGTTGATGTCAAGCCGGCAGCTAGAAATGAAGAGGTCTAAAGAGGGTAGACGGCTGACCGGGGAAGTCCAGGAGGAGGGGGACTGAGGGGGCCTCCACCTAGTTTCTATGTTGCTAAGAAGCGTCTGGACCGGAAATGTCACCTGTTCCTTTTCTCCCGAGATGCTGCCTGACCCACTAAGTTTCTCCAGCATTTTGTGTCTGTTCCAAATTTGCAGGTTAATTGGCACCTGCAAAAGAAAATGTCCCTAGTGTGTAAGATGTGCGCGTACACCGCGATCGTTAGTCGACGTGGACTCGGTGGGCCGAAGGGCCTGTTTCCTTGTACATCTTTAAAGTCTAAAGTTCCATTTAATCTTTGCCTTTGCTTTGTCGGTTTAAATACCAGCGGATGTCATGAGTGTTCTTAATTTGATTTGATTTATGGTCGTCCTGAGTCAAGGAACATAATGAGAATTGATCACTTCAACTGGAGCCCTGCTGAGCGATTTGGCTCCGTTGGACACATTTGTGGTTCAATTGTAGAAATAACCCATTAATTTAAAACACTGGACTGCATGGGTCAGTGTACAAGACATTTGGTCCATAACGGATAGTCGTGTTGCTGCGTTAAATTATGTGCAAGCATGTTTAACTACAGCAGTTGAAACAGCAAATATATTGTTTAGAAGGGTGTTGAACATAAAGTACACTGAACAAGCTCTAAAGAGCTGCCAGTTCCTATCTCGGAGTCCTCTAGGATGTACAGTTCATTCGGAGAATACAATTAGACTGTTACTGTAGTTCAGTAGCTTTGGAAAATGGAAGGTGGTTTGTATTTCCTACTCTGTAAAGGACTGGCCTGTTGAATATAATGACATTAGCAGTCAGTTTTATCTCAAGGTACAGCGTGCGATGTAGTTGTTAAAATTGGGAAAGACTTAATTGAATTGGTTGAAACATAGCAAAAGCAATGTCTGCTGTACAGCGATACAGCGATGTGTAGAGATACAGTGCGGAAACAGGCCCTTTGGACCACCGAGTCCGCGCCGACCAGCGATCAGCTCGTACATTAGCAACATCCTAGACATTAGGGACAATTTACAATTTTACCGAAGCCGATGAATCTACAAGCATGTACGTCTTTGGAGTATGGAAGGAAACCGGAGCAAACCCACGTGGTCACAGTGGGAACGTACAAACTCTGTACAGACAGCACCCGTGGTCAGGATTGAACCCGGGTCTCTGGCGCTGTGAGGCAGCAACTCGACCGCTGCGCCATCGTGCCGCCTTATTAAAAATAAAAATTCTGAGGAACCTTTCCTTATTTTGACGATATAATTCTTCATCGCCCATGTTTAAATCAGCATTTTGTACGTCTCTATTTCCCTTTGATACCAGACGACGAATTAATAAAGAATTTGAACAGTTTTTGAGTAGATGTGAGAGCTGCTTGCTTGTCTTTCCCCCCCCCCCCACCCCATTCTTAACTTCACATTTGGCTCCTGTAAAAAGTACATGAGTCAAGGCTGATTTATTTTCATATGTGCCGAAACGGAGCAATTACATTCTTACTTGCAGCAGCATAGGAGGTCTGTAAACACTGATTTAAGTGTTTTACATTTTAATAATTGATACAATAAGCAAATAATGTCTAAAGCCTTCGGCAAGTGGGCGGCACGGTGGCGCAGCGGTAGAGTTGCTACTGACATCGCCAGAGACCCTGTTTCGATCCTGATTACGGGTGCTGTCTGTACGGAGTTTGTACGTTCTCCCCGTGACCGCGTGGATTTTCTCCGGGTGCTACGGTTTCCTCCTACACTCCAAAGACGTACAGGTTTGTATGTAAACTTTCCCTAGTGTGTAGAGTAGTACTAGTGTACAGGGATTGCTGGTCAGTGTGGACTGGATGGGCCGAAGGGACTGTTTCTGCGCTGTATCTCTGAACTAAAACTAAACTCTAAAGAGTGTTCAGACTGCTTCCTCTGGGGGGCACTTGTGCCTGATTGCCTTTAAAGTCTGTGGTCAGATTACAAATAACCAACTAAATATTTGGACTGGAGAGAATGAATAAGCTGCACAAACAGTCCTTGGTGTGTGGACTATGGCGCATGTTGCCTGGCCTTTTGATCTTACAAGAAATAAAATTCTTAGTGGTCTTGACTTTCTACACATCTGAAGAGACGTTTAAGCACAAGAGTAATTGTTGGTCGGCACGGACTCGGTGGGTTGAGGGGCCTGTTTCCGTGCTGTATCTCAAGTCTAAATCCCTGCCACAGACGGCTGTGGAGGCCAAGTCAATGAATATTTTTATGGTGGAGATAGACAGATTCTTGATTAGTACGGGTGTCGGGTTACGGGGAGAGGGCAGGAGAATGGGGTTGAGAGGGAAAGATAGATCAGCCACGATTGAATGGCGGAGTAGACTTGATGGGATGAATGGCCTATTCTGCTTCTAGAACGTAGGAAGTTAGGAACTCTAAAGGATAAAGTCTAAATCAAGAGGGCAATTTAGGTTGGTTTGCCTCTCCTTTGTACACAGATGATTTCTTGGAACTAGAACCATTGACAGAGATTGGATGAAATAGGAGGAGGTGTGAAGGCAGCCAAGCGTTTCATTAATGAGTCATTTTGTCATTATTTATGGATGACGGCAATTCAATGGATGCTGTCGGAGACTAGACTCAGCATTCCTTTAGATGCATTGTGCGGATGTGTGTATATTAACATGACATGAACAGGCAGCATCTCTGGATAGAAGGAATGGGTGGCGTTTTCAGGTCAAGATCCTTCTTCAGGCCATCACGTCCTGTGCATATGTTAGGATGCAGATCATTGAGTTTAGATGCAGAACATACAATACTGATCTCCCCCCCCCCCCCCCCCCCCCCCCCCCCGCACACCTCCAGATTCAGGGACAGTTTCTTCCCAGCAGTTATCAGGCAACTGAACCATCCTATCACCAACTAGTAAGCGGTCCTGAGCAATAATCTACCTCATTGGAGACCCTCAGACTATCTTTAATCGGACTTTACTAGACTTTATCTTGCAGTAAACGTTTTTGACTTTATCCTGTATCAGTACACTGTGGACGGCTTGATTGTAATAATGTGTAGTCTTTTCGCTGATAGGCACAAATGCTGGAGTAACTCAGTGGGTCAGGCAGCGACGTCTGGAGAAAAAGAATAGGTGGCATTTTGGGTCTGAATCGTCCTTCAGAATGAAAGTAGAGGGGGGTGGGGGGAGGATATAACTGGAGGTGAGGAAAATCCAGGGCCGGCAACAGATGAGCTCAGGAAGGCTGGAGCCCAGAATGGCCCATTGATGGCTGGGGAAGGTGTGATCACAACTCCTTCAGACCTGAAATTTCACCATTTCTTTTTCTCCAGAGATGCTGCCAGTCCCGCTGAGTTACTCCAGCATTTTGTGCCTATTTTTGGTGTAAACCAGCATCTGCAGTTCATTCCTACACATTGAGTCTTTTCACTGGTTATATAACACACACCAAAAAGCTTTTCACTGCACCTAGGTACATGTGACAATAATAGACAATAGGTGCAGGAGTAGGCCATTCGGCCCTTCGAGCCAGCACCACCACCATTCATTGTGATCATGGCTGATCCACAATCAGTACCCCGTTCCTGCCTTCTCCCCATATCCCTTGACTCCGCTATCTTTAAGAGCTCTATCTAAAGGGCCTGTCCCACTTGGCGATTTTTTCGGCGACTGCCGGCATAATTGACTGACGTATCAGGTCACCGAAAAAGTCGCGGTGGTGATGATGTATTGATGTGCTGTGTTTCCTGAAGTGTCGCCACATTTTTTTTGTCACTGCTGGATTTTGAAATGTTCAAGATCTTTTGGCGAACCTGAATCGTCAGTCAATGACAGGCCCTAACTCTCTCTTGAAAGCATCCACATTGGCGTTCACTGCCTTCAGAGGCAGAGAATTCCACAGATTCACAAATCTCTGGGTGAAAAAGTTTATCCTCATCTCAGTTCTAAGTGGCCTACCCCTTATTCTTAAACTGTGGCCCCTGGTTTTGGGCTCCCCCAAGATCGGGAACATGTTTCCTGCCTCTTGCGTCCAATCTCTTAATAATCTTATATGTTTCAATAAGATCCCCTCTCATGCTAAATTCCAGTGTAAACACGCCCAGCCGCTCCACACTTTCAACCAGGCATGTGCCGTGAGTAATTACTCAGGGCCGGCAGTCAGTCGGCTTTTAAAAAATCTTAAACCGAGCATGCGCAGATTGTTCTCTCCGTAAGCTGTCAGTGGATTTTTATAAAATCTTCAAAAGCCAAATCTCTTAATAAAGTAATAAAGGCAATGAAGACGCACCCCCATTTTGAGTTGCTAAATTTTGAAAGAAGGCTGGCGGGACATAGAATTTCTCATGCTCAAATAAATAAATAAATAAAGTGACAATTCAATTTGCCAAAGGCTTCCAAACCTCCTTCATTCTGACTTACTGAATGGGTGGAGGGTGGAGGGTGGCGCCAGGTGGAGAGATGGTGGGAAAAACGGGAGCACACTCAGACAAGTTGAATCAGTTGTGAACTTATTGAATGACAATACTAGTTCAAGGGACCAATTGGGGGGAGAGTTCCTTTCACAGTGTATGCGTGGGGAGTCTGGCCAGGGGTAAAGTTGCGGGTAGTGCAGGAGCATTGAGAAGGAGGGGGTCGGGGATCATGCCAGTAACTCACTCACTCACCGCTGCCGCGGCGCTCCGGGTGCGGAGCCACCGCATTGTGGCCGGGGAGGGAAGTAGCTCAGGTGGCTGCGACTGGCTGCCAGGACCTCAGCGCCTTCTACCGGCCCAGCTCACCTCTGGCAGTGCTCTCCGTCTGAACGATGAGGGGACCAGCTCAAGAGCAAAGATTATACAGCAGAGTTGGTCAGCGGGTGATGGATAATATCACAGCGGGCAGTGGAGCTTACTCTTGTGTCAGCACGAACAAGGGACCAATTGAGGTTACTCGCACAGACACAAGAGTAAGCTCCACCGCCCGCTGTCCTGTTATCCATCGCCCGCTGACCCGCTCTTGAGCTGGTTGCTGGCATAATTCCCGACCCCCTCCTTCTCAACGCTCCTGCCCTCCCGCAACTTTACCCCTGGCCAGACTACCCAGGAACTCTTCCCCCCCCCCCCCCACCCCAGCAGTGCTGTCCTGTTACAGTCTCTTCCCACTTTACAGCCACTTCCCATCAGCTGCTAGCAATGAGGGATAGACTTGGCTATTTCCCGACATTGAAGATGCCATTTTTTACAAAAAAAATCTTGGTGGCCTCCAATATGCAGGTACATTTTCGTGCTTATTTTTGGGTAAAAAATAGTGTCTTCAATGTCGGGAAATACGGTATTTAAAAACATATAGCTCAAAGAAATCTACTTACCACATTATTTGTACACGAACTCCATTCTTCTCTCTTTGTTTCTTAAGATACTCTTAAGATAATGAGAATCCATGTTTGAAAAACCCGCCAAGAAGCTTGCGCTGCGCATGCGCAGTACGCAGTCCACGGTGCAAAGGCATCATTTAGAAACATAGAAACATAGAAAGTAGGTGCGAGAGTAGACCACCAGGTCCGTCGAGCCCGCACCGCCATTCGCTCATGGCTGAACACTAAACAGACACACTTACCCACAAACAGTAGACACAAGACACAGAACACAAGACACTACCCTCCCCTTTATACCGCTATCACCCCTCTCCACCCCAAGAACCTCGCGATCTCCTGGGGGAGGCAAAAAACCGGATAAAAACCCAGGTCCAATTCGGGAAAAAAATCCGGGAAATTCCTCTCCGACCCCAATCCAGGCGATCGACACTTGTCCAGGAGATCACTCAGGTCTTACTATACTAACCATACCTAGGTCCATATCCCTGCCCTCTCCCCGTAGCCCCTTATCCCCTTTCAGCTGCCTTCAGCTCTGCTTGAAATTGACGGCTTGAAGCAGCATCGACGGCACATGAGCTGCACAGACTACTAGTTCAAGTTCAAGTTCAAGTGAGTTTATTGTCATGTGTCCCTGTATAGGACAATGAAATTCTTGCTTTGCTTCAGCACACAGAACATAGTAGGCATTTACTACAAAACAGATAAATGTGTCCATATACCATGATATAAAGTTATACACACATGAATAAATAAACTGATAAAGTGCAAATAGCAGAAAGTGGTTTTTAATGTTCAGAGTTTTGTCCGAGCCAGGTTTAATAGCCTGATGGCTGTGGGGAAGTAGCTATTCCTGAACCTGGTTGTTGCAGTCTTCAGGCTCCTGTACCTTCTACCTGAAGGTAGCAGGGAGATGAGTGTGTGGCCAGGATGGTGTGGGTCTTTGATGATACTGCCAGCCTATTTGAAGCAGCGACTGCGATAAATCCCCTCGATGGAAGGAAGGTCAGAGCCGATGATGGACTGGGCAGTGTTTACTACTTTTTGTAGTCTTTTCCTCTCCAGGGCGCTCAAATTGCCGAACCAAGCCACGATGCAACCGGTCAGCATGCTCTCTACTGTCCACCTGTAGAAGTTAGAGAGAGTCCTCCTTGACAAGTTACGGAGAGTCTTCCTTGACAAGAGAGAGTCTTCCTTGACAAGAGAGACTCTTCCTTGACAAGTTTTGGTCTACAAATTTGAGGAAGGAAACCTAGATCTCTTAGATAGGCATAATTCTCCCGTGCCTTTACTATTTATATTTAATAATTATAATTTTAGTCGGGGTAGGCAGTGCCTACCTTGCCTACCCTGATGGCACGTGCCTGCTTTCAACATATGACAGTCCTGCCATCCCGGGAATTAACCTTGTGAACCTATGCTGCCGTCCCTCAATGGCAAGAATGTCCTTCCTCAAATTTGTAGACCAATTGAACACATCTCAAAATCTATTCCTTAACTATGGTTTAATAATAGCAAAAAAATTAATTCTTAAATTTTGGAAGGGTACATCAATACCAACGCTTAAAATGTGGATTGCAAGTATGTTGGACACCGCTCATCTTGAGGAAATGCGATTCCTCCTAATGGATAAATCAGACCAATTCATAACGAGTTGGTCTCCATTCGTCGTTTTTTTGGAATCATATGGTGCAACACAATTGTAAAAAATAACTGTTTCAGGACTGGACGAGGGTTGGTCAAGACTATAAATAATGATCTCCTCTTTTTTTTTTTTTTTTCTTTTCTTCTCTCTATTCTCTCAACTTTTTTCATTTACTCGTTTTCTTTTTTCACACACTATATATTTCACATCTTTCTATCCTTTACTATCTAACTTCTTTTTCTTATTCTAATCTTTTTTCAGTGTAACAAAAAAAAAAAAAGAAGTTGTACATAAAATGTATTATGAAAATATATATTAGGCACTTTGGTGCCATATGACTGTACTTACTTCTAATAAAATAAAATATTAAAAAAAAAAAAAAAAAAAAAATTTGTAGACCAAAACTGCACACCTAAATGACCTAAACTAAAGAGCATTTGATGGCGTGTGACTTGTGCAGTCTTTGCCAAATTTGTCTTGTTCATCTTTTATCCAGTCTATTAATTAAGCAAATCAATGTGGCATTGCAGTGATAAATGGAAGCAATTGAACAACGCTGTTATTGGAGTGTACTGTGCCATTGCTCTTGGACTGGCAGCTCATGCAAGTTATTTCTCTTATACCACCTCCTCGCCAGCAGTGATTAGCAAACTAATTACAAGTGATACCATTACTGGAGGGCCTATTGAGGGTGAGTTCAGATCAAGTCACGAGAAGCAAATAGACCAGTGTTTAATTATCATATAGTGGACGGCACAGTGGTGCAGCGGCAGAGACAGTTCTACAGTTTAGTTTATTGTCACGTGTAACGAGGTACAGTAAACAGCTTTTGTTGCGTGCTATCCAGTCAGCAGAAAGACAATACGTGATTACAATCGATCCCTTTACAGTGTTTAGATACATGATAAGGGAATAATGTTTAGTGCAAGGTAAAGCCAGCAAAGTCCGATCAAGGATAGTCCGAGGGTCACCAATGAGGTAGATAGTAGTTCAGCACTGCTCTCTGGTTGTGGTAGGATGATTCAGTTGCCTGATAACAGCTGGGAAGAAACTGTCCCTGAATCTGGAGGTGTGTGTTTTCACACTTCTATACCTTTTGCAAGATGGGAGAGGGGAGAAGAGGCAGTGGACAGGGTGAGACTGGTCCTTGATTATGCTGCTGGCCTTGCCGAGGCAGTGTGAGGTGTAGATGGAGTCGATGGAAGGGAGGTTGCTGTAGGAGTAGAGATTTAAGAGTATGGAGCGACTGTAATATGTGATTGTAGATTTGTCTCTGTGACTAGCAGACAAATAGTCGCCTGGGTTGGGCGCCATCATGGACCCACGTTTGAGCTTGACCTCGGGTGTTGGGTATAAAGGGCGGGGGAGTGGGGAAACAAACTTGTGGCCTGTTGGGATTTGGAGGGGAAAGCAATGGAACAGAATTGTGTGAATTCCTTTTGTATTATCAACACCAAGAAATGGAAACGTACAGGTTTGGTTCCATTGCATGTGCTCAAATAAATGGAATTTAATTAAAAAAATCGCATGTTATGTTTATCGGCATCTAAATGTCTCTTGCCCAGAGTAGGGGAATCTAGAACCAGAGGACATAGGTTTAAGGTGAAGGGGAAAAGATTTATTAGGAATCTTTTTCACACAAAGGGTGATGTATGTATGGAATGAGCTGCTGGAGGAGGTAGTTGAGGCAGGGACTATCGCAATGTTTAAGAAACAATTAGACAGGTAGATGGATAGGACAGGTTTAGAGGCATATGGGCCAAATGTAGGCAGGTGGGACTAGTGTAGATGGGGCATTGTGGTCAGTGTGGGCAGGTGGGACTAGTGTAGATGGGGCATTGTGGTCAGCGTGGGCTCCTTGGGCCATTGGGTCTGATTCCACGCTGACTCGATATACAAGTGGTTCATTTTTTTTTTTGCTGCCCTAAACTGGAAAAAAAAATAATCTGATTTCCAAGAAATTGTTTCCATGAATTAGCTTCATGACTAATAAATTGCTCCATGTAAGCACTTTGTTAGATTGGGCCTTGATTCTGTCTCCAAACCACCTGTGCGTTGTATTAATTCCAGTGGTGCCAGACTTTGCCGCACGCACAGCAACTGCTGTGCACAGTTTGTACCCCCTCATGAACCTCCCATGTTCCAATTTCCAGTCCCTTAGGGGCGGCACAGGGGCGCAGAGGTAGATTTGCAGCCTCACGGCGCCAGAGACCCGGGTTCAATCCTGACTACAGGTGCTGTCTGTACGGAGTTTGTACGTTCTCTCTGTGACCGCGTGGGTTTACTCCGGGTGCTCCGGTTTCCTCCCACACGCCAAAGACATGCAGGTTTGTAGGTTAATTGGCTTCTGTAAATTTCTAAATTGTCCCTAGTGTGTAGGATAATGCTAGTGTACGGGGATCACTGGTCGGAGCGGACTTGTGAGCTGAAGGGCCTGCTTCTGCGTTGTGTCTCTAAACTAAACCATAGCTGAAACCTTGTTTGCTGGACTTCTTTATCTTGCCCCACCTCTCTTTAAGCTTTCTCCCCACCCCGGCCAGAAACGTTACCTATCCATGTTCTCCAGAGATGCTGCCTGACCCGCTGAGTTACTCCAGCACTCTGTGAAACATCACCTATCCATGTTCTCCAGAGATGCTGCCTGACCCGCTGAGTTACTCCAGCACTCTGTGAAACATCACCTATCCATGTTCTCCAGAGATGCTGCCTGACCCGCTGAGTTACTCCAGCACTCTGTGAAACATCACCTATCCATGTTCTCCAGAGATGCTGCCTGACCCGCTGAGTTACTCCAGCACTCTGTGAAACATCACCTATCCATGTTCTCCAGAGATGCTACCTGACCCGCTGAGTTACTCCAGCACTCTGAAACGTCACCTATCCATGTTCTCCACAGATGCTGCCTGACCCGCTGAGTTACTCCAGCACTCTGTGAAACGTCACCTATCCATGTTCTCCACAGATGCTGCCTGACCCGCTGAGTTACTCCAGCACTCTGTGAAACGTCACCTATCCATGTTCTCCACAGATGCTGCCTGACCCTCCGAGTTACTCCAGCACTCTGTGAAACGTCACCTATCCATGTTCTCCACAGATGCTGCCTGACCCACCGAGTTACTCCAGCACTCTGTGAAACGTCACCTATCCATGTTCTCCACAGATGCTGCCTGAGTTACTCCAGCACTCTGTGAAACGTCTCCTATCCATGTTCTCCACAGCTGCTGCCTGACCCACTGAGTTACTCCAGCACTCTGTGAAACGTCACCTATCCATGTTCTCCACAGATGCTGCCTGACCCGCTGAGTTACTCCAGCACTCTGTGAAACGTCACCTATCCATGTTCTCCACAGATGCTGCCTGACCCACCGAGTTACTCCAGCACTCTGTGAAACGTCACCTATCCATGTTCTCCACAGATGCTGCCTGACCCGCTGAGTTACTCCAGCACTCTGTGAAACGTCACCTATCCATGTTCTCCACAGATGCTGCCTGACCCGCTGAGTTACTCCAGCACTCTGTGAAACGTCACCTATCCATGTTCTCCACAGATGCTGCCTGAGTTACTCCAGCACTCTGTGTTCTTTAGTTGTGCAAAACTGCGCTTGGTTATTTCCACTGCCGCAAGGCTTTGATGCACAACTTGCACTTGGCACCTCATCACCTTTGCCCCAGGGCGAGGCAGATGACCATTTGTTTGTTGGCTCCTTTATGTGTTTTGTGCATCGGAGATAAGCTTCTCTTTGGTTGTTATCAAGAGGCCTTGGGTTGAGTTATTAACAAACCGAATGGTTCAATTTGTTAGTGTTTTTGTGAAAATAGTCCAAGTATGCAACGAACTGGAGTAACTCAGCGGATCAGGCCGCATCTCTGGAGAGAAGGAATGGGTGACGATTCGGGTCGAGACCCTTTTACAGATCACAGACGTCATCCATTCTCTCCAGAGAATGTGCCTGTCCCGCTGAATTACTGCAGCATTTTGTGTCTATCTTCAGTTTAAACCAGCATCTGCAGTTCCTTCGCAAACATCAAGTATATAACGGAGATCACTTGTGATGTTGAGCAATGCAGTGCAAAGCTGATACACCGGAGAAGATGGCTGTATAACCTTGGATACAGCACAGTGATGAATTGGGTTGTCCAAAACAATAAATGATCCATTAGTTCGATTGGACCTGGGTATCTAAAGCTAAGGACACAAAGTGCTGGAGTAATTTAGCAGGGTCAGGCAGCAATTCTGGAGAACATGGATAGGCGATGTTTCAGGTCAGGACCCTTCAGACTAGCGATGTTTCAGGTCCAGATCATTAGAGTCGCAGAGAGAAGTGGTACAGCGTGGAAACAGGCCCTTCGGCCCAACTTGCCCACACCGACCAACGTGCCACATCTTAACTCGTCCCACCTGTCTATTTTTGGCCCGTATCCATCTAAACCTGGCCAATCCATGTATTTGTCTAAATGTTTTTTTAAATGTTGTGATAGTACCAGCCTCAACTACCTTCTCTAGCAGCTTGTTCCATACGCCCAGCACCCTGTCTGTGAAAAACAAATGTTACTCCTCGGGTTCCCATTAAACCTTTTCCACCTCAGCTTAAGTCTGTAGAAGGGTCCCGACCAAAAACATCGCCCATCGTGACGTTTCGGGTCGAGACCCTTTTTCTTGACCAGACACATCATCTACTCCTGAGATGCTGCCTGATCCGCTGCGTTACTCCGGCACTTTGTGCCTGCTCTTGTTAAAGTTAATATGTGGAGGGATTATACAGCTTAACATGCATCCATTACTGAAGAATCAGTTGGTGATAGTGCAAGAGTATTTGTCAAGTGGAGAACATACTGGAGGGAGGAACTACAGATGCTGGTTTAAACCGAAGATAGACACAAAATTCCGGAGTAACTCAGCGGAACAGCGAACAACTCCGCCAGAACAAGTGTCTTGACCCGTAACGTCACCCATTCCTTCTCTCCAGAGATGCTGCCTGTCCCGCTGAGTTACTCCAGCATTTAGTGTCTATCTTTGGAGAACATAGTGGGTCTGATGTGAGTAGTGGTTTTGGTGGGGTGGCTGGGTAGAGGGTGCCGAGTGAAGCAGCACTTGAGAAATCATCCACATCTCGTCACCGGTCGTGAAAGTAGTTTAGAAAACTTTCCAAAACACAGGACAAAATGGTGAGAGGAATAGATTGGGTACATGCACAGTCTTTTGCTCATAGGGGGAGAATCGAGAGCCCGAGGACATAAGCTTAAGGTGAGGGGGGAAAGATTTAATAGGAACCTGAGGGCAACTTTTTTTACACAAAGGGTGGTGGGAGTATGGAACGTGCTGCCGGAGGAGGTAGTTGAGGCTGGGACTATCCCATCGTTTAAGAAACATTTAGACAGGTACATGAATAGGACAGGTTTAGAGGGATATGGGCCAAATGCTGGAAGGTGGGACTAGTGTCGGCATGGACAAGTTGGGCTGAAGGGCCTGTTTCATGCTCTATGACTATAGCAGACCAGATTCTGCCATGTAGATATGTACTGGAATTTACCCTTCAATGCCCCGTCTGCATGTAATACAAATACAAGCGTGTCTCTGCCCGTATAACTCGTGTTATGTCTCTGTAGAGTATAAAATCCTTGGTGGCTTCAGGACCAAGGTTTAATTGTCTCTGAATTAATTATACTCTGGTCTAGGAGCATGTTTCCTCGCTGTATCTCTAAACTAAACTTGCGAGGTTCCCACACTCTAGGACTTCCTGTGTGAGTTCTCAAAGCTTAAGCAAAGTCTGAAATTTAGATTGATTTCTCCGGGAGGTCTATTTAGCCAAAGTATCATCTTGCCCGATGAACAATAGTGGTGGGCCTCAGGGTTCGGTGTTGGGCCCACTACTGCTTGTCATCTATATTAATGATTTGGATGAGGACATACACTGCAAGATTAGCAAGTTTGCAGATGATACTAAAGTGGGTCGTTTCATAGATATTGAAGATGGTCGTGAGAAATTGCAGCAGGATATTGATCTGTTGGCCAGGTGGGCTGAGGAATGGTTGATGGAATTTAATACAGAGAAATGTGAGGTCTTGTATTTTGGAAAGTCTAACATGGGCAGGACGCACACAGTGAATGGCAGGGCTCTGGGGTGTGTTGTAGAGCAGAGGGATCTAGGAGTGCAGATACGTAGCAGGCAGGTGGGATTAGTGTAGATGGAACACATTGGTCAGTGTGTGCAATTTGGGCCGAAAGGCCTGTTTCCACATTGCATGATTCTCTTTGTCTCTTTATCGTTATGGCTGAGGCCATTTGGCCTGTCGAGTCTACTGGTTCCGTGCGGGAATGGTCTTACTCTCCCGACATCCCTCCAAACACACTAAATTCTTTCATTCTAAGTATTTGCCCAGCTCCCTCTTTAAGGCCATAACTGCCATCTTTACTACTACTGATTGTCCTTTCCAAAAGGGGAATGATTTTTGTTTATATTTGAAAGGGGTTTTGCTGTGTGCCCTGCTCCCAATGGTATTAAATCGTTTTGTTTGCTCAAATTCTGATTGTCCCAACCCCTACACGCTTGGGGGCATGTTTTTGTGACTAATCTGCTGACATGCATGTCGTGAGGATGAGGGAGAGAACTGAAGTACTTGAAGACAACTTGTGTGGTCACGGGGAGAGCGTGTGAACTTCACACAGCACCTCAGATCAGGATTTAATAATATATCGCTACCGGCTCTCTGGCACAGAGGCAATGGCCCTGTATTCCCTCTGTCTCTCTCTCTCTATCCCTCCCCCACTCAAGGTGCACCAGCTTCTCGTTCTCACCCAGCAAACAGCTAACAATGGCCTGTTTCCTTTATCATCGTTACTTTTTTGCATATCTTGCATTCATAGTTCTATATCTCTATATAATTTAGTTTAGAGATACAGTGCGGAAACAGGCCCTTCAGCCCACCGGGTCCGCACCGACCAGCGATCCCCGCACATTAACACTATCCTACACACACTGGGGACAATTTTTACATTTACCTAGCCAATTTACCTACAAACCTAAAAGTCTTTGGAGTGTGGGAAGATCTCGGAGAAAACCCAGGTCACGGGGAGAAGGTACAAACTCCGTACAGGCGGCACCCATAGTCGGGATCGAACTCGGGTCTCCGGCACTGCATTTATTGTAAGGCAGCAACTCTACCGCTGCGCCACAGGGCCCGCCCAAACTGACGAAGGCCAATGTGGCAACAGCCTTCTCAACCACCCTATCTACCTGTGACTCCATTTTAAATGTGTTGTTTATGAAGTCCCCTATTTATGCTGGGTTTCACGGTAGGTTTATATTCAGTGGTTGGCAAGTCTTAATATTGCACCTGGCCCGCACCTTCCATCTCAGTAGGCATCGGTTCAATGGAACAAATGGCTGTGATTATGCCTTAATATTCTATTCCACCCCCAACTGTTCACCATTAACCCTGTCCAGTTGAATGGTTGACTGCAGCTGAACTGGGCTGAGCCTCTTGTGCCCTTTCTTGCACGAGGGGTCTTTCATTGCAAAAGAGGTACTCACGGTGGCGCAGAGATACAGCAAATGCAGCGCCGGAGACCCGGGTTCGATCCTGACTACGGCTGCTGTCTGTACGGAGTTTGTACCTTCTCCCCGTGACCTGCGTGGATTTTCTCCAAGATCTTCGGTTTTCCCCCACACTCCAAAGACGTACAGATTTGTAGGTTCATTGGCTTGGTAAATGTAAAAATTGTCCCTAGTGGGTGTAGGATAGTGTTAATGTGCGAGGATCGCTGGTTGGCGTGGACCCAGTGGGCCGAAGGGCCTGTTTCCATGCTGTATCTCTAAACTAAACTAAAGGTGCAAGTTAGCTTCTCCCTAAGGATGTATCCCCATTGCCCCACATAGTCTAAGAGCATTTGAGAGATGCGACTGGCGCTGCAGTGCCTCACAGCGCTAGGGACTCGGGTTCCACTCTGACCACGGCTGCTGTCTGTACAGAATTTGTACCTTCTCCCAGTGACCGTATGGGTTTTCTCCGGGTGCTCCGGTTTCCTCAAACACTCCAAAGACGGGTCATTTGGAATGTGGGAGGAAACCGAAGATCTCGGAAAAACCCCACGCGGGTCACGGAGTTAACTGGCATCCATCCGTTTGTTTGTAGGTGAACTGGCTTTGGTAAATTGTCACTAGTGTGCAGGATAGTGCTAGAGTACGGGTGGTCGCTGGTCGATGGGGACTCGGTCGGCTGAAGGGCCTGTTTCCTCGCTGTATCTATACTGTCTAAAGCAAAGTCTGAAGCTATGGGTCGAATGGCCTATTTCCATGCTGTATCTCTGCACTTAACTAAACATGATTCAACACCTTCTTTCCATAATTGAATTGAACAGCTGCCTAATCTTTGATTTCTGCCAATGCCTAAGTAGGTGGCACCTGTTTGTATTGTTGAGAAGTGAATCGTTTCCACGTGACAGCCTGATTTGCTGTGTGGTGAATTTTGCGTCTAGTTTAGAGATACAGCGCTGAAAAAGGCCCTTCAGCCCACCAACCAGCGATCACACATACATTAGTTCTATCCTACACACACTAGGGACAATTTACAGAGGAATTATCCTACAAACCTGCACTTTCTTTGGGATGTGGGAGGAAACCGGAGCACCCGGAGAAAACCCACGCAGTCACAGAGAGAATGTACAAACTCTGCACAGACAGCACCCTTAGACAAGATCGAGCCTGATCTCTGGCGCTGTGAGGCAGCAACTCTACCGCTGTACCACTGCTTTTAAATCTCAACTCTGACATTTAGTTAGTTTGAATAAAAGCAGGTATGACGTTTTTCATAATTTTCCTTTACTCAACGCAGGACACTGCACAGCCATAGATATCAAAATACAGTCCTGGAGGAACTCAGTGGGTCAGGCAGTGTGGTGGAAGGACATCAGCAGTAAAGAAAGTAAACTCAATGCTAGCATTTATTTCTAGAGGGCTTGCATACACAAACAGGGATGTAATGTTGAGGCTCTCTAAGGTGCTGGCAAGGTCGCATCAAATTTTAAATATTGTGAGCAATTTTGGGCAACTTATCTGAGGAAGGATGTGCTGGCTCTGGAGTGGTTCCAGAGGAGGTTTACGAGAATGATTCCAGGATTGAGTAGGTTAACCTATGATGGGCGTTTGTCGGCACTGTTGGAGTTTAGAAGAATGAGGGGGGACATCATTGATACCTGCATAATAGTGAAAGGCTTGGATGGAGTGGATGTGGGGAGGATGTTTCCACTAGTGGAAGAGTCTAGGACTAGGTCATAGCCTCAGAATTAAAGGACGTTCTTTTAGGAGGAGTGCTGGCTTGAAGGGCCGAATGGCCTCCTCCTGCACCCATTTTCTATGTTTGTATGTTAGAAGGAGATATTTCTTTAGTCAGAGGGTGGTGAATCTGTGGAAGTCTTTGCCATGGAAGGCTGTGGAGGCCACCAGTTGATATTTTTAAGGCAGAGACAGATAGATTCTTGATTAGTGCGGTGTCAGAGGTTATGGTTTGTGTTAAATTCACTTGTGTATTGTGTATTTTTTTATCGCTGCTAGCAAATTCATTTCATTGCACCTTTAGGTGCTTGTGACGAATAAAATTGACTTTGACTTTGGGGAGAAGGCAGGAGAATGGGGTTGGGAGGGAGAGATGGGTCAGCATGATTGAATGGCAGAATAGACTTGATGGGCCGAATGGCCTAATTCTACTCCTATCACTTAAGACCTTATGACATAGCTTGTCTCTATAGCCATTTGCGTACCTTTGCTTCATTAATTTGGATCAACAGCATTTAGGTGCGTTTATAAATGCCAGTTTTCTTTTGAGATATATAACTTGAGGGTTTTGTTGCATTTCTAAATCACCATGGAAACTGGAATGCCTCCATTGCTCAAACAAAAGTCTTTGTATTGCAGGGACAATAATTTGTGCAAGTTATTATCATGGTGTTTTAAAAAGCAGTCTCTCATTCTCCTGCATATTGGTTGGCACAGTGGCACAGCGGGTAGAGCCACAGCCTCTCAGCGCCAGGATCCCGGGTTCGATCCTGACCTCGGGTGCTGTCTGTGTGTGGAGTTTGCGCGTTCTCCTCTGTGACCTCGTGGGTTTCATCCGGGTGCTCCGGTTTCCTCCCACGTCCCTGCAACGGTTAATTGACCCTCTGTAAATTGTCCCTAGCGCAAAAGTGGAATAACAGAACTGTGGTTAAGGCGAGAGGGGGAAAAAGTCATGGAGATATTGTAATGTAATGGAGTAAGTGTTTTTTAAAACACCTGGAACATGTTGCCAGCGGTGGTGGTGGTGGAGGCAGATGCAATGGTGGCGTTTAAGAGGATTTTGGGTAGACAAATGGAAGTTCAAGGAATAGGGGGATATGGATCAGGCAGATGGGATCAGTTTAACTTCTCTGCATCAGCGAGACCAAGCGGAAGCTCGGTGATCGTTTCGCTGAACACCTCCGCTCAGTCCGTCTTAACCAACCTGATCTCCCGGTTGCTCAGCACTTCAACTCCCCCTCCCATTCCCAATCTGACCTTTCTGTCCTGGGCCTCCTCCATTGTCAGAATGAGGCCCAGTGCAAATTTGCAGAACAGCACCTCATATTTCGCATGAGTAGTTTACACCCCAGCGGTATGAACATTGACTTCTCTAACTTCAAATAGCCCTTGCTTTCCCTCTCTCTCCATCCCCTTCCCAGTTCTCCCATCAGTCTTACTGTCTCCGACTACATTCTATCTCTGTCCCACCCCCTCCCTGACATCAGTCTGAAGAAGGGTCGCAACCCAAAAACGTCGCCCATTCCTTCTCTCCAGAGATGCTGCCTCGCCCACTTAGTTACTCCAGCATTTTGTGTCTAACTTGGCATCATGTTCAGCACAAAGATGGGTTGAGCATTCCTGTGCAGTAATGTTCGAGGTTCTGTATAACTACCGTGAAGGGCTTGTTTCCATGCTGTATCTCTGAACTCCTCAGGCAGTGAGTGAGTGGTAGCAGACCTGTCAAGGGGGAATGAGATGTGCAGGGGCTTAAATGATGACGATGGATAGATGGAGGGAAGATGCGAGGTGACGATGTCTGAGGTGACAACCAGTTTCTTCCCTCCCTCACACAAATATGTGGGCCGCTGGGCTAAATGGCCACTGTAAATCACACCTGGTGTGCAGTGGGTGGTAGAATCACGGGGGACTTGATGGGGATACGTTTTTTTGTGTAAATGGATGCTTTGTGGCTGCTACGGCTTTCGAGAGCCTAAGGGCTTTGTTTCCATGGTCTGTGACCGACTCTGAACACATTTTGTTTTGATCAGTATCAGAATCCACAATTAGGACTGCTTTGCCCAGTGTGACCAAAATGGCTAATGCGTGGGTGCCAAGGAATAAAGAACAACAGAATAAAATTACTTGAGGTTCTCCGTAACCAGGTTGATGGTGGGATTTCATTGTTCGGGAATCTCAGCAACTTTTACATGGGTACAAAACTGGCTAATCGGCCTCTTATAGTCTGTGTCTTGGGTGGATGGAAGGGGGACAATTTGTTATGTGGGTCTGAATGCTGCTTTGCCAAGTGTTTAGTTTAGACATACAGTGCGGAAACGGGCCCTTCAGCCCACAGAGTCTGCACTGACCAACGATCCCCGCACATTAACACTATCCTACACACACTGGGGACAATTTTACATTTTATACCAAGCCAATTAACCTACAAACCTGTACGTCTTTGGAGTGTGGGAGGAAACCGAAGATCTCTGAGAAAACCCTTGCAGGTCACGAGAAGAAGGTACAAACTCCGTACAGACAGTACCCGTAGTCAGGATCGAACCCGGGTCTCTGGATTTCCCTCCATCTTGGGCCCGATATCTGAGGAAAGATGTGCTGGTTCTAGAGAGGGTCCAGAGGAGGTTTATAACAATGATCCCAGGAATGAGTGCGTTAACATATGATGAGCGTTTGGCGGCACTGGGCCTGTACTCGCTGGAGTTTTGAAGAATGAGGGGGGGACCTCATTGAAACTTACCGAATAGTGAAAGGCCTGGATAAAGTGGATGTGGTGAGGATGTTTCCATTCGTGGGAGAGTCCAGGACCAGAGCAAGGAATAAAGTCCTAGCATGCTCAGAATCAAAGGATGTACGTTTAGAAAGGAGATGAGGAGGAATTTCTTTAATCAGAGGCTGGTGAATCTGTGGAATTCATTGCCACAGATGGCGGTGGAGGCCAAATCATTGGACATTTTTAAAGTAGAGATAGATAGATTCTTGATTTGTATGGGTGTCAGGGGTTATGAGGAGAAGGCAGGAGAATGGGATTGAGAGTAAGAGGTAGATCAGCCATGATTGAATGGCGGAGTAGGTCCTGTTTGACGCGGTCTAATGTAGCAAGGAAGATGTAATATTTAAAAGTATCCTGTTTCCTTTATCATCATTACTTTTTTGCATATCTTTCATTCATTGTTCTTTATCTCTCTCTGACACTGTCTATATCTCTCATTTCCTTCTCCCCTGACTCTCAGTCTGAAGAAGGGTCTCGATTTGAAACGTCACCCATTCCTCCTCTCCAGAGATGCTCACTGTCCCACTGAGTTACTCCAGCTTTTGTGTTGATCAAAAGCTTTTAGGAGATTGGTGTTATCTAGATAAACGCACAATGCTGGAGTAAGTCAAACGGGTCAGGCAGCATCTCTGGAGAGAATGTGTTTTGGGTCGGGATCCTTCAGACTGAAGAATGGTCCCGGCCCAAAATGCCACCTTACCCATTATCTCCAGAGATGCTGCCTGACCCGCTGAGTTAGTCGAGCATTGTGCGTGTCTGTGTTTTGTATAGACCAGCATCCGCAGTCCCTTTTAACTACATTGGGTATAATCCGTGACGGGTTTGTACATGAATAGGTTGGTCGGTGCGTGACGTGGTGGGTTATTGCTGGCAGCTCTGTAGGTGTTGAACTTTGATTTGTCATCATAGTCAAGAGGGAGACCAAACAGTGACCACACACGCACTTACCCCAGACGGGTGACTCACCCACCCTAGTTCTCGCCCACGCGTCTCTTTGTGTTTTGCTCCAGGTGCTTCAAATATCATCCCTACAAGTTGCTTATCATCTCAACAGAAAAGTCCCATTGTAAGTACAGCTGTATTCAGCGCTGCTCAGGGTCATTGGGCTGTTGCCATTGATGTGCACATGAATTGAATTATTTATATTTCTGTTCGAGCTGTTATCAGGTAACCGAACCATCCTACCATAACCATAGAGCTGTCCTGAACTACTATCGACCTCATCGGACGATCCTTGATCGAACTTATCAAGTCTGCTCTGCCATTCAATCATGGCTGGTCTATCTCTCCCTCCTGCCTTCTCCCCATAACATCTGACACCCGTACTAATCAAGAATACATCTAACTGCCGTAAAAAATATCCATTGACTTGGCCTCCACAGCCTTCTGTGGCAATGAATTCCACAGATTCACCATCCTTTGACTAAATAAATTCCTCATCTCCTTTCTAAAGGAGCATCTGTGACCTCTGGTCCTAGACTCCCCCACTAGTGGAAACATCCTCTCCACATCCACTCTATCCAGGCCTGAATAGTGAACGTTATTATGAACATGAACATTAGAACATGAATTATGCTATAACGTTATAAGATGCTATTATAATGGTTTCCCTTTCTTAGAAACATGTTTTGTTGGCTAGCTTTTCTCCTTCACTGCATGCAAGTTCAGCTCATGATGCTAATTCAACCAAAGCTGAGAGTCACAGAGTCACACAATAGGGAAACAGGCTCTTCAGCCCACCTTGCCCATGCCGACCAGGATGCCCATCTGTGCTAGTCCCACCTGCCTGTGTTTGGTCCATATCCCTCTAAACCTCGTGTAAGAAAGAACTGCAGAAGGGTCTCGACCCGAAATGTCACCCATTCCTTCTCTCTCGAGATGCTGCCTCACCTGCTGTTACTCCAGCTTTTTGTGTCCACCTTCCTTCATAAACCTTCCTTCATAAACCTTCCTTCATAAACCTTTCCTATCCATGTACCTGTCCCGATGTCTGATAAATGCTGTTATACTACTCAACTGCCTCCTTGGACAGAGGGTCCCAACCCGAACGTCACCTATCCATGTTCTCCAGAGTCACTGCCTGACCTGCTAAGTTACTCCAGCCTTTTGAGTTTGATTCCTTGATAGAAATGAAGTATCACTGATCCTGTTCACTCCACAATCTTTGTGCATTTTGAAATTGCATTCCCCATTTCTGGCAATAACATGGTCTTAAATGTTCTCGGGTCGTACTGTGCGAAAGATAGACTTTATTTTACTTTAGACTTTAGCGATACAGCATGAAAACAGGCCCATCAGCCCACCGAATCCATGCTGGCCAGCGATCATCCCGTACACTATTTCTACCCTACACAATTTACAGAAGCCAATTAACCTACAAACGTGTACGTCTTTGGCGTGTGGGAGGTAACCGGAGAAAACCCACGCAGTCACGGGGGGAACGTGCAAACTCTGTATAGACAGTACCGTATAACCATATAATATAACCATATAACAATTACAGCACGGAAACAGGCCATCTCGACCCTTCTAGTCCGTGCCGAACACGTATTCTCCCCTAGTCCCATATACCTGCGCTCAGACCATAACCCTCCATTCCTTTCCTGTCCATATAATTATCCAATTTATTTTTAAATGATAAAAACGAACCTGCCTCCACCACCTTCACTGGAAGCTCATTCCACACAGCCACCACTCTCTGAGTAAAGAAGTTCCCCCTCATGTTACCCCTAAACTTCTGTCCCTTAATTCTCAAGTCATGTCCCCTTGTTTGAATCGTCCCTACTCTCAGTGGGTAAAGCTTATCCACGTCAACTCTGTCTATCCCTCTCATCATTTTAAAGACCTCTATCAAGTCCCCCCCTTAACCTTCTGCGCTCCAAAGAATAAAGACCTAACTTGTTCAACCTTTCTCTGTAACTTAGTTGCTGAAACCCAGGCAACATTCTAATAAATCTCCTCTGTACTCTCTCTATTTTGTTGACATCCTTCCTATAATTAGGCGACCAAAATTGTACCCCATACTCCAGAATTGGCCTCACCAATGCCTTGTACAATTTTAACATTACATCCCAACTTCTATACTCAATGCTCTGATTTATAAAGGCCAGCACACCAAAAGCTTTCTTTACCACCCTATCTACATGAGATTCCACTTTCTGGGAACTGTGCACAGTTATTCCCAGATCCCTCTGTTCACCTGCATGCTTCAATTCCCTACCATTTACCATGTACGTCCTATTTTGATTTGTCCTGCCAAGATGTAGCACCTCACACTTATCAGCATTAAACTCCATCTGCCATCTTTCAGTCCACTCTTCCAACCGGCATAAATCTCTCTGTAGACTTTGAAAATCTACTTCATTATCCACAACCCCACCTATCTTAGTATCATCTGCATGCTTACTAATCCAATTTACCACACCATCATCCAGATCATTGATGTACATGACAAACAACAGTGGACCCAACACAGATCCCTGTGGCACCCCACTAGTTACTGGCCTCCAACCTGACAAACAACCATCCACCAATACTCTCTGGCATCTCCCATTCAGCCACTGTTGAATCCATCTTGCTACTCCGCCATTAATACCCAACCATTGAACCTTCTTAACCAACCTTCCATGAGGAACCTTGTCAAAGGCCTTACTGAAGTCCATATATACAACATCCACTGCTTTACCCTCATCAATTTCCCGAGTAACCTCTTCAAAAAATTCAAGAAGATTAGTCAAACATGACCTTCCAGGCACAAATCCATGTTGACTGTTCCTAATCAGACCCTGTTTATCCAGATGCTTATATATATTATCACTAAGTATCCTTTCCATTAATTTGCCCACCACTGACGTCAAACTAACAGGTCTATCATTGCTAGGTTTACTCTTAGACCCCTTTTTAAACAATAGAACAACATGTGCAGTACGCCAATCCTCCGGCACTATTCCCGTTTCTAATGACATTTGAAATATTTCTGTCATAGCCCCTGCTATTTCTACACTAACTTCCCTCAATGTCCTAGGGAATATCCTGTCCGGACCTGGAGACTTATCCACTTTTATATTTCTCAAAAGTGTCAGTACTTCCTCTTCTTTGAATCTCATAGTTTCCATAGCTACTCTACTTGTTTTCCTTACCTCACATAATTCAATATCCTTCTCCTTGGTGAATACCGAAGAAAAGAAATTGTTCAATATCTCCCCCATCTCTTTTGGCTCTGCAGATAGCTGTCCAATCTGACTCTCTAATGGACCAATTTTATCCCTCGTTATCCTTTTGCTATTAATATAGATGTAGAAACCCTTTGGGTATACTTTCACCTTACTTGCCAAAGCAACCTCATATCTTCTTTTAGCTTTTCTAATTTCTTTCTTAAGATTCTTTTTACATTCTTTATACTCCTCAAGCACCTCATTTACTCCATACTGCCTATAAATATTGTAGATCTCCCTCTTTTTCCGAACCAAGTGTCCAATTTCCCTTGAAAACCATGGCTCTTTCCGATTTTTACTATTTCCTTTCAACCGAACAGGGACATAAAGATTCTGTACTCTTAAAATGTCACCTTTAAATGTACTCCATTTCTCTTCCACATCTTTCCCATAAAACAAAATGTCCCAATTTACTCCTTTTAAATCCTTTCGCATCTCCTCAAAGTTAGCCTTTCTCCAATCAAAAATCACAACCCTAGGTCCAGTTCTGACCCTCTCCATAATTATATTGAAACTAATGGTATTGTGATCACTGGTCCCGAACTGTTTCCCAACGCATACCTCTGCCACCTGACCCGTCTCATTTCCTAACAGGAGGTCCAGCACCGCCCCTTCTCTAGTAGGTACTTCTATGTATTGCTGCAAAAAACTATCCTGCACACATTTTACAAACTCCAACCCATCCAGCCCATTTCCAGAATGTGTTTCCCAGTCTATGTGTGGAAAATTGAAATCTCCCACAATCACTACCTTGTGCTTACTACTAATATCTGCAATCTCCTTACATATTTTCTCTTCCAATTCTCGCTCCCCATTTGGCGGTCTATAATACACCCCTATAAGTGTTGCTACCCCTTTCCCATTTCTCAGTTCCACCCAAATAGCCTCCCTAGACGAGCCCTCTAATCTATCCTGCCAAAGCACTGCTGTAATATCTTCCCTGATAAGCAATGCAACACCTCCACCTCTTGCCCCTCCAATTCTATCACACCTGAAGCAACAAAATCCTGGAATATTTAGTTTCCAATCACAGCCCTCCTGCAACCATGTTTCACTGATCGCCACAACATCATACTTCCAGGTGTCAATCCAGGCTCTAAGTTCATCCACCTTTCTTACAATGCTCCTAGCATTAAAATATACACATTTAAGAAACGCACCCTCTCTTATTCTCTGTTTATTGTCTTTTTCTTCTCTCTCCCCTACATTTTGGGTCAGAGTGCTACCATTCTCTGCCTCCTGCCTCACACACTGACTGCTAGGTTTCCCAATTGAGTACAGAGGAGATTTACTAGAATGTTGCCTGGGTTTCAGCAACTAAGTTACAGAGAAAGGTTGAACAAGTTAGGGCTTTATTCTTTGGAGCGCAGAAGGTTAAGGGGGGACTTGATAGAGGTTTTTAAAATGATGAGAGGGATAGACAGAGTTGACGTGGAAAAGCTTTTCCCACTGAGAGTAGGGAAGATTCAAACAAAGGGACATGACTTGAGAATTAAGGGACTGAAGTTTAGGGGTAACATGAGGGGGAACTTCTTTACTCAGAGAGTGGTGGCTGTGTGGAATGAGCTTCCAGTGAAGGTGGTGGAGGTAGGTTCGTTTTTATCATTTAAAAATAAATTGGATAGTTATATGGATGGGAAAGGAATGGAGGGTTATGGTCTGAGCGCAGGTATATGGGACTAGGGGAGATTATGTGTTCGGCACGGACTAGAAGGGTCGAGATGGCCTGTTTCCGTGCTGTAATTGTTATATGGTTATATGGAGTCCATGCTGGAGTCACGTAGTCACGTTCAAACCCGGGTCTCTGGCGTTATAAGGCAACAACTGACACCCATTTAGTTGTTAGTTGAGTGTTGGGGAGTTGAACACAGTGTGGGTCAGGTAGCATCTGCGGAGGGAATGGACAGATGCTACCGGACCCACCAAGTTCCTCCAGCACTCCTGTGGTGATTGATAATTAATTGGAACGGCTCTCAGTCCACGTTCACCAGCTGTGCACCAGGGACAGCACGATGGCGCAGCGGTAGAGTTGCTGCCTCACAGCGCCAGAGACCCGGCTTCCACCCTGACCACGGATGCTGCCTGTGTTGAGTTTGTATGTTCTCCCCATGACCGCGTGGGGTTGCTCCAGTTTCCTCCCACATCCCAAAGACGTGCAGGTTTGCAGGTTAAGTTGTAAATCGGCTTCTGCAAACTGCCCCTAGTGTGTAGGATGAGAAAGTGGGATAACATAGAACTAGTGCGTTAACAATACCCGCACATTAACACTACCCTACACACACTAGGGACAGTTTTACATTTTATACCAAGCCAATTTTATGCCAAGACCTACAAACCTGTACGTCTTTGAAGTGTGGGAGGAAACCGAAGATCTTGGAGAAAATCCATGCGGGTCACGGGGAGAATGTACAAACTCCGTACAGTATGTACAAACTCCACCCGTAATCAGGATGGAACCCGGGTCTCTGGTGCTGTTAGGCAGCCACCGTGCCGCAAGCCTCCAAAACTAAAAACTAAAAAAGGTCAGGTGTACGACTGCTCAATCAGTGCGCTCTGTGTTCCACTTACTGGCGAGTAACTAGTGTTCATTTGGTGCCAGTTGTCCAAGGCTGAAATACATAAATGTACAGTAGAAAACAAATGTGGGAACAGGTTTCACTGTTGTGGATACAAACCATAGCCACGACATTAAACGTTGAATGACTGAACATTGTATTCTCCAAAATTAGTTGTGACTCAGTGCTGGAGTAACTCAGCGGGTTAGGCAGCATCTGTGGAGAACATGGATAGGTGACGTTTCACAGAGTGCTGGAGTAACTCAGCGGGTGAGGCAGCATTGCTGGAGAACATGGATAGGTGACGGTTCGGGTCGGGATCCTCCTTCAGACCGGTTTGTTCTTCAGACTGATTAAAATCTGAAGAAGATTCATCAGTCTGAAGCACACACTACGCTTGGAGCCTTACTGCTTAGAGGAAAACGCCTTGGCTAGAAAGATCAGGATTCAAACCAACCAAATGATAGACAGCAAGAAATATGATTTCACTTGGGCAGCTTACAACCCAGCCGCATGAAAATGGACTTTTCCAACTTCAAGTAACCCTTGCTTTCCCTCTCTCTCCATCCCTCCCCGCCCTAATTCTCCAACTAGTTTCACCATCCTCCTGATTAATTTTACTGATTGTAATCGGAATCGTTAATTTTATTAGCCAAGTATGTTTTTGCAACATACAAAGAAGTTGGTTTGCCATACATTCATACCAAAAATAGCAACAAGACACACAACTACATGAAATGTAGCATAAACATCCACCACAGCGGCTCCACCCCATTCCCCACTGTGATGGACGGCAATAACGTTTCATTTACTTTCCTCCAATCGGGGTGGTTGAAGCTCCTGCGGCTTGGACCTCCCGAAGTCAGTCTCCAGCAAGAGGCCGCCAGCTCCTCGATGTTAGGCCGCAGTACGGACGGAGACACAATATGGAAAATAGTCACCTCTCTGTCGGGGAAAAAAGTTTCCCCCACCCCCCCACATAATACAAAACTAAAGGTGCACTAAAACATACATTTAACAACCGACTAAAAACAACAAAGAAGGAAAAAGAAGAGACAGACCGTTGGCGAGGCAGCCATCGTTCGGTGCCACCTGGTGGTCTCACCTTCCCTCCAGCCAACAATGAACCATTCTGCTTGAGCTTCGTCCCCTTTGATGTCTCATTTTCACACCTTGCCCTTCCATATCTCTCGTTTCCCTCTCCCCTGACAGTCTGAAGAAGGGTCTCGACCCGAAACATCATCCATTCCTCTCCCGAGATGCTGCCTGTCCCACTGAGTTACTCCAGCCTTCTGCGTCTATCAAGAAGTTTGAGTCATTGGCCTCCACTTGGAAAATCTGGACCAATGTAATTTTATTTTTGAACAATAACCTTCACTGTTCAAAGGTTTTGGTAGCAACCAAGCTTGCTGGAGCATCACCAGGAAGTCAATAAGACAAGTACATGAGGGTTCAGTGGGTTTGGGGCCAAATATGGGCAAATGGGACCAGCTTACATGGAGCATCTTGGCTGGCATGCATGAGTTGGGCTGAAGGGCCTGTTTCTGTGCAATAGGACTCTAGACTTGATATGACTCTATGCAATACAGTTGTAGTGGCACGGTGGCGCAGCAATGGAGTTGCTGCATTACAGTGCCAGAGACCCGGGTTCCATCCTTACACCGTGTGCTGTCTGTATGGAGTGTGCATGTTCTCCCCATCACCTGCGTGGGTTTTCTATGAGATCATCGGTTTCCTCCCACACTCCTGGCTTGGTATAAATGTAAAATTGTCCCTAGTGTGTGGAGGATAGTGTTAATGTGCGGGGATTGCTGGTTGCCGTGGACTCGGTGGGCCGAAGGGCCTGTTTCCGCACTATATCTCTAAACTAAACTAAACTAATCTAAACTAAACCAAGTCCTTTCCTTGCTTTGCTTCCATTTAGCGAATGAAAGTGCCTTATTGATCGTGGACAACCCCTAAAATATAAATGCAAAAAGCTGGAGTAACTCAGCGGGTCAGGCAGCATCTCTGGAGAACATGGATAGGTGACATTTCACAAAGTGCTGGAGTAACTCAGCGGGTCAGGCAGCATCTGTGGAGAAAAGGAAATGGTGACGTTTTGGGTCGAGATCCTTGTTCAGACATGGCCTATAATATAGCTTGTCCATTCTTTTATTTGGCTGACTCTTTGTTCAACATGTAAATGGAGGCAAAGCAATGCATTCTTGTGTTTTTTGCCTCTGCCACAACCCAGTAAAGTTGCACGAGAATATGCAAACTCTCTGTTCCCTGTGGAGCCACAGTGGGTAATTCATGTGGATTCCGATACTTGTTGCAAGCAGTGCTTTCTCCCAAGACCCAGACATCTGGAAAAAATAAGTTAAACATCAGGCTTGTAGCCTTTCAAACTGGGAGGGCAGGCAACATCTGCCTAGTTATGCATTTTAAAAGAATCCCCACTAATTTTGTTTTCTTTCTGCAAACCCTCCAGATGCTATTATGAATAAATATAAACTGCTTCAGCACTCTATATAAGGGGACACAGTCCAGACCATCAGACAAACCAAGCTCCCTTCCATTGCCTCCATCTACACCTCACGCTGCCTCGGCAAAGCCAGCAGCATCATCACGGACCAGACTCACTCCCTCTTCTCGCCTTTCCCATCGGGTGAAAGGTATAGAAGTGTGAAAATGTATCTCCAGATTCAGAAACAATTTCTTCCCAGCTGTTATCAGGCAACTGAATCATCCTACCACAACGAGAGAGCAATCCTGAGCTACTATGTACCTCTTTGGTAACCCTTGGACTTTCCTTGATCGGACTTTAATGGGTTTACCTTGCACTAAACGTTATTCCCTTATCAATAATACACTGTGGATGTCTCGATTGTAATCATGTATAGTTTTTCCGCTGACTGGATAGCACGCAACAAAAACATTTTACTGCATCGTGGTACACGTGACAGTGAAGACTAAGAGCCATATTTATTCAAATTATGCAGTGCAGTAATTTTCACGTAGGAAAAACAGATCTAAGGTTGCCATCACCTACTTTCAACACTAGATCATGTTGACAACATCTATATTAGAATGCTATTCATTGACCCACTGCGTTCCTCCAGCACTTTGGATTTTGCTTGAGACCCCAGCATCTGCAGTTCCTTGTGCCTGCCAATTGACTGTTCTTTTGGTCACCTGCAATTAACTGAACTCGACTGCTCTGCCAACAATTGTGGGTCTATACAGCATATCTGGAGACCATGGGTGACATTTAGGGCCAGGACCCTACTAAAAGGAAGAGTCCTGAGATGTTTGTCGAGTTGGAGGCAGGTGACTAGTGGGGTGCCTCAGGGATCGGTGTTGGGTCCTTTGTTGTTTGTCATGTACATCAATGATCTGGATGAAGGTGTGGTAAATTGGATTAGTAAGTATGCAGATGATACCAAGATAGGGGATAATGAAGAGGATTTCCAAAGCCTACAGAGTGATTTAGGCCATTTGGAAGAATGGGCTGAAAGATGGCAGATGGAGTTTAATGCTGATAAATGTGAGGTGCTACACCTTGGCAGGACAAATCAAAATAGGACGTACATGGTAAATGGTAGGGAATTGAAGAATACAGTTGAACAGAGGGATCTGGGAATAACCGTGCATAGTTCCTTGAAGGTGGAATCTCATATAGATAGGGTGGTAAAGAAAGCTTTTGGTATGCTAGCCTTTATAAATCAGAGCATTGTGTATAGAAGCTGGGATGTAATGTTAAAATTGTACAAGGCATTGGTGAGACCAAATCTGGAGTATGGTGTACAATTTTGGTCGCCCAATTATAGGAAGGATGTCAACAAAATAGAGAGAGTACAGAGGAGATTTACTAGAATGTTGCCTGGGTTTCAACAACTAAGTTACAGAGATAGGTTGAATAAGTTAGGTCTTTATTCTCTGGAGCGCAGAAGGTTAAAGGGGGACTTGATAGAGGTCTTTAAAATGATGAGAGGGATAGACAGAGTTGATGTGATCAAGCTTTTCCCTTTTCCCTCCCTCTCCCTCTCCCTCTCCCTCTCCCTCTCCCTCTCCCTCTCCCTTGTCCCTCCATCCTCTCCCTCTCCCTCTCCCTTACCCTCTCCCTCTCCCGCTCCCTCTCCCTCTCCCTCTCCACTCTCGCTCTCCCTCGTCCCTGTCCCTCTCCCCTCTCCCTCTCCCCTCTCCTCTCCCCTCCCGACTCCACCCCTCCCCCTCTCCCCTCCCCCCTCCCCCCTCCTCCCTCCCCCTCTCCCCTCGCCCCTCCCTCTCCCTCATCCCTCCCCCTCTCCCCCCACTCCCCCACTCCTCCTCCCCCTCCCCCTCACCCCCACAATCTTGTGGCCCCATTTCTCTCCTTCTCTCTCTCTCTCACCTTTTCGTCTCTCCCCCCCCTCCTCTATCTATCTTCTCTCCATCTCTTCGTCTCTCGTCTCTCTCTCTCTCCTCTCTCGTGCTCTCTGGCCCTCTTCCCCTCTCTCTCTCTCTCGGTTCTCTACATCTTCCTGCTCATCTCCAGCTCTCTCTCGTCTCTCTCTCTCTCTCTCTCCTCTTCTCCCCCTTTCTCCTCTCTCTCTCGCTCTCTCCTCTCTGAATTCTATGGTCTGTGTTTATTTTGCCAAACTTGCTTTCATGCCCCCCCCCCCCCCCCCCTACAGTCCTCCTGAAACAACACACTTTTTCTTCTTGGAATCACATTCATTGCTATGCAAGGTTATTTTTAAGGATTAAATAGGAACACCGTGTGACAAAATATTTTGCAAGAGGCTTCCCGTAGCCAGGGTCACTTAGTTTGAACGCTCAAATATTGGCTTTGTGAGAGGGAATGTGGCGTAACATCCTACTGCCTTTGTGGTCATCAAATATTTTCTCATTGATCACTGGACTTGACGTTTTGGACCCATTAGTTCCCAAATTTTAACAGCCTATAAATGTTCTTCACATTGGTTGTAGCAAGCCTAAAAAACCCAACTTGAATGCCCATGCACGAAGGAGATTATAGAGAGTGGTGAACACTGCCCAGTCCATCACAGGTACTGACCTACCCACCATCAAAGGGATCTATAATAATAATAATAATTTTAATAATAATATCTTTCATCTACAAGAGACACTGCCAGCATCATGAAAGACCCGCACCACCCTGGCCACACACACATTTCGCCATCACCATTGGGAGGAAGGTAACAGGAGCCTGAAAAGTTGTATTAGCATCTTTCGTATAACAGGGATAACTTGGATGTAAACCTTTGGCGGGAGGCAGGCGCCGTGTGTAGGTCCCGACCCAAAGCATCGCCTGTCGATTCCCATCACGGAAGCTGCCAGGCCCACTGAGTTCTTCCAGCAACTTAGTGTTTTTTTGCTTGGGATTGCTGCATCTGCAGTTCCTTCTGCCCAATCTGGTTGTGGCCGTCCAACGCAACCTTGGGCTCAGCAGGGAAGGCATCGATCGAGCTGCCGCTCCTGCCGTTGCTAGTTTTGGGGAAGTCTATCTGGTCCTCGGCAACAGGCTCTTGAGAGCAGGGTTCTGATGCTGACCTGAGATGCCAACCTTCTCTCACTCCTCAGTCAGGAGTATTTTATAGTCATATGGAACAACAACATTCTTACTTGAACAGCAGCATCACAACAGAATATGTAAACATAGTACACTGTAACAATATAATAAATGAGTAAAAATAGTTCAGTGTGCGTAAATATACACATACAAAATCTTCTCTACATCGGCGAGACCAAGCGCAGGCTTGGCGATCGCTTCGCCCAACACCTCCGCTCAGTTCGCACTAACCAACCTGATCTCCCAGTGGCTCAGAACTTCAACTCCCCCTCCCATTCCCAATCTGATCTTTCTGTCCTGGGCCTCCTCCATGGCCAGTGCAAATTGGAGGAACAGCACCTCATATTTCTCTTGGGTAGTTTACACCCCAGCGGTATGAACATTGACTTCTGTACATTCAGATAGCCCTTGCTTTCTCTCTCCTTCCTCTCCCCTTCCCAGCTCTCCCACAGCCTACTGTCTCCGCCTCTACCTTTCTACCACCCCCCCCCCCCCGCCATCAGTCTGAAGAAGGATCTCGACCAGAAACATCACCTATTCCTTCTCTCCGTAGATGCTGCCTCACCTGCTGAGTTTCTCCAGCATTTTTGTCTACCTATAGACGGATTAGACAGATAGACAGATGTAGGATGGAACTGCAGATGCTGGATTAAACCAAAGATAGGCACAAAATGCTGGAGTAACTCAGCGGGACAGGCAGCATCTCTGGAGAGAAAGAATGGGAGACCCCTTAGGATCGAGACCCTTCAAACATGTCTATCTTAGATAGGTAGGTATGCGTGTTGATAGATTTTGCAGGATACACACACACACACACACACACACACACACACACACACACACACGCGTATACACACAAAAAACAAAATGAAAGTGCAATAATAATCTATGTAATTCAGAGCTTATTTGAGGTTGTTGTGTTTAATAGCCTGATGGCTGTCGGGAAGAAGCTGTTCCTGAACCTGGACGTTAGTTTTCAGGCTCCTGTACCTTCTTCCCAATGGCAGGGGTGAAATCCATGTGTGGCCAGGGTGGTGTGTGTCTCCTCCATTTTAAAAGAAGTCCGATCGTTGATTTATTAGTGGAAACCGGTTAATAACAACCAATGTTATTTTGACCTATGACTGATGTGAACCTTTCCTGCCAAGCCCACTTATTTGAATATGAGTATATTTTTATTGGCTTTCAAGTTGTTTGAGTTTTAATTATTTTTTTTGTACTTCCCGGTCTTTGTTTTCTGAAACTTGAGCTAGTGGGTTTGTTCCTCGAGTTGCGCCGTTTCTCAGTTCAATTTCCCGACAAGATGGACAGCATTTGCTCTGCGGTAGTGCTTCATTTTCCCCACCTCTTGTGTCCTTCAAAGCCTCGTAACCTCGCCTGAAATTGTCACCAAAAAGAACAGCAATTGCCTCGTTCGATAGTTCCCTCACAGCATGGATTTTGAACAGGTCAAAAGTGGAGCGACTCTGCTCGCCTTAAGATATCCATCGTCTTCATTTCTGGCCGTGAAACGTCGATTCTCGTGGGATGGATAGTAAAGGTTTAAAGGAGATGTTTGATATAGTTTAGTTTATTATTGTCACATGTACCAAGGTACAGTGAATAGCTTTTGTTTGTGTGCCATCTGTAAAAGAAAAGGCAACGCAGGATTACAATCTATTAAATAGTCACGGTGGCACAGCGGTAGAGTTGCTGCCTTACAGCGAATGCAGCGCCGGAGACCCGGGTTCGATCCTGACTACGGGTGCTGTCTGTATGGAGTTTGTATGTTCTCCCTGTGATCTTCCTCCCAGTGCTTTTTAGGTTAATTGGCTTGGTAAATGTAAAAATTGTCCCTAGTAGGTGTAGGGTAGTGTTAATGTGCGGGGATCGCTGGTCGGCGTGGGCCGAAGGGCCTGTTTCCACGCTGTATCTCTAAACTAAACTAAACCAAGCTGATTAAGCCGTCCACAGTGCACAGATAAAGGTCACGAGATTTAGTGGAAGATTTAATATTGGCCCGAGAAAAGAGAATTGAGTTAGTTTTATTCAGAGTGAGATGGATGGAGAGAAAGTGTGAGGTAGGGGTGGAGGTAGAGGGACAAAGAGAGTACGGTGAGGAGATGGGTGCGGGCAGGGAGGTAGAGATGGGGAGAGATGTGTGGAAGGAGGGAGCGACAGGGAGTATAGAGGGATAAGGCCCAAATGGTCCAAGTTTAGATGGGACATCTTGGATGTTTTTGTAAACCAGCATCTCCAGTTTCTGGTACCCACAATCTGTTTTAGCTGTTGGTTGCAAACTATCAATTGGCCAGAACAAAAGAGACAACTCCCCTGATGTTCATCAAGATATAGTTTGCATGCAAGGAACTCCAGATGGGGAATCTTGAGTGAAACACAAAGTGCTGGGGGAACTCAGTGGGTCAAGCAGCATCTGTGGGGGGAATGGACAGACGACGTTTCAAGTTGTCTCAGCTAACAATGATCCATTCTACATTTTCCTTGCCCTTTGTCACCTTTGATCTCTCGTTTTCACACCTTACCCTTCATATCTCTGAGTCTCTCTCTCCCATAACTCTCAGTCTGAAGAAGGATCTCGACCCAAAACGTCACCCATTCATTCTCTCCAGAGATGCTGCCTGTTCCCGCTGAGTTACATCAGCTTTTTGTGTCTTTTTCCCATGGTATCTTAGCCAAACATGTTAATAGGTGACGTTTCGGGTCGAGACCCTTCTTCAGACTGATGTCAGGGGAGTGGGAGGTACATAGGTATGGAAGAGTAAGGTGTGAAAATGGGACAAAGGGAATAGAGATCAAGGCAAATGTAGAATAGATCATTGTTAGCTGGGAGAAGGTAACAACAAAGCAAACAGAGATAAAATGTAGTCGGAGACAGTAAGACTGGTCAGAGAAGTGGGAAGATGGAGGGGATGGAGAGAGAGGGAAAGCAAGGGTTACTTGAAGTTGGAGTAGAAAAAAGTAAAGTAGAAGTTCTTGAAGATACCATAGGAAATCTTGTGTGGGTGAAAAACAAAATGAATGCAGGTTCTTGTTTCATTATAATACTTGATCACTAGATGTCAACATCAGAGCAATCCAATGCAGAATTGAATGCTGCCTCCTAATGGCTTGGGTAGCTTACATCCCGGGCACGGTGGTGCAGAGTTGCTGCCTTACAGCCCTAGAGACCCGTGTTCGATCCTGACTACGGGTACTGCCTCTCGATAGTTTGTACGCTCTCCCCGTGACCTGTGTGGGTTCCCTCACACATTCCTTGGACGTGCAGGTTTGTAGGTTAATTGGTTTGGGTAAAATTATAAATTGTCCTTTGTGTGTAGTGTATAGGGACAGCATTAAGTAATGCCTGTACGGAGTTTGCACGTTCTCCCTGTGACCCCATGGGTTTCTTTCATGTGTTCCGGATTCCTCCCATATCCCAAAGATGTACGGGTTCGTAGCTTAATTGGCTTCTGTAAATTGCCCCCAGTGTGTAGGATAGAACTACTGTGCAGGTGATTGTTGGTCGGTGTGTGCAGAAGGGCCTGTTTCCACACTGTATTTCTAAACTAAACTAAACCCAATGGTATGAACATGGAATTCTCCATCTTTGGTTAACCTCTACTAAACAACTTCCCACTCCCACCCCTTCCCCTTTACCCTCTCTTTTCTCCCATCTCTACCCCCCCACCTCTCCCTGCCCCTTGGCTGACCTTGTACCTATCTCCCCTCCTCCTACATTGCTTGCCCTAGCTACACCAGTCACACTACATCAATCCTCTAACTTCACAATTTGCAACTCACATCCTTTTGTCCACATCTTGTGTGTGTTCATCTCTGGGCTTTGACAACCATCTACCTATCAATAATCCTCCTTCCCGTCCCTCACCTGTGTTCACCTTTGACCTACTGTCCTTCATCAGACTTTACTGGCTTTACCTTGCGCTAAATGTTATTCCCTTATCATGTATTTATACACTGTAAATGGCTCGATTGTACTCATGTATTGTCTTTCTGCTGACTGGATAGCACGTAACAAAAGCTTTTCACTGTACCTCGGTACACATGACAATAAACTAGACTGAAACCCCTCAACTCTCCTAGCTGTCTTTCCTTCCTCTACTGCCTGCAATCAGTGAAGAAGGGTCCCGACCCGAAACGTTACTTGTCTGTGTTCTCCAGATATGCTGCCTGACCTGCTAGGTTTCTTCAGCGTTTTGTGTCTTTTCATGGCATTGAATGTTTAGGATAATTTCAGTATTTTCTGTTCCTCGAGGATCTAAGTGAGGCATCTGTAAGCTTTCCCAGCTTTAGTTACTTATGATCACTTGGTTCCAGGATCATATCATTCAGCCAGCTTCTGGGTATAATGTAGGATACACTAATATTTTGGATGGCACATTTCGATTTACTTTAAGCAGAAAATTATTCACAGATGCTGATGAACTTTGTTTCTGGAGCAAACTAAAACGGTTGGAGCATAAAAGGAATAGTTTAGTTTAGTTTGGAGATACAGTGTGGAAACAGCTCGGCCCTTCAGCCCACCGAGTCTCCGCCGACCAGCAATACACGAAAGATAGGCCCAAAAAGCTGGAGTAACTCAGTGGGACAGGCAGCATTTCTGGAGAGAAGGAATGGGTGACGTTTGAGGTCGAGACCTGAAATAGTTTGGATCTCGACAAAAATTGTCACCCATTCCTTCTCTCCAGAGATGTTATCCCGCTGAGTTACTCCAGCATTTGGTGTCTATACCTTTGGTTTAAACCAGCATCTGCAGTTCCTTCCTCCACATTGCCAATGCACTAGTTAGTTCCATATTACACATGATGGACAATTTGCAGAGGCCAAAATAATCTACAAACCAGCAAGTCTTTGGGATGTGGGAGGAAACGCACGCATGTCACATGGAGAATGGGAAAACACTGTAGAGACAGTGCCCATAGTCGGGATCGGACCCGGGTCTCTGGTGATGTGAGCAGCAACTCTGCAACTATGCTGCACTGTGCTGAATAATACCTAGATAATTTTCAGTGGCAGTGGGTTTGAAGTGAGCTTTTACCTTAACACATTGTGAAGGGTGCTGTTGATTTGTTTGCAGCAGATGTATCGGCATGGAAGCAATGATTCACTAGTCTGGGCCCACAGGTTGACAAGTTGATTAGCCATAATATGCAGGCGTGAGTCTGGAGCCAGGTGAATCATATTTGATAAAGCCAGAAATAATATCCTCTGTCGCGCATTGTGGATTTTATTTTGCATTTGCAGATAGTTCTGTGATAATGTAATACTTGCACTCCTGAGTGCAACTTTCACCCACCCCTAGATAGACACAAAAAGCTGGAGTGACTCAGCGGGACAGGCAGCATCTCTGGAGAGAAGGAATGGGCGACGTTTCTGGATCGAGACCCTTCTTTTCACCCTCTATTCTAGCAATGATCTACATTTTAATTTAGTTCAAGGTTTCAAGGTCAGTTTATTGTCACATGTACCAATTAAGGCACCGTGCTGCACTGTTCCAGAAATTTAGTTTAGAGATGCAAGTCCTTCAGCCCACCGAGTGCACCAACCAGCGATTCCCACACATTAACATTATCCTAAGGACAATTTTACATTTATACCAAGCCTAATAACCTACAAACCTGTTCGTCTTTAGAAAACTCACGGGGAGAACGTACAGACTCTGTACAGATGGTACCCATAGTCTGGATTGAACCCGGGTCTCTGGCGCTGCAAGCGTTGTAAGGCAGCAACTCTACCGCTGTGCCATCGTGCTGCACTGTCCCGGAAATTTCCCCTTCGATGTCTCAGTTTCACACCTTGCCCTTCCATATCTCTGTGTCTCCCTCACCACTGATACTGAAAACAATATTACCATTTTCACAGTGCATAAAAGCAAATCATCTTCAGATTTTTAAGGCTGAGGTAAGTCTGAAAAAGGGTCTCAACCTGAAACGTCACCCATTCCTTCTCTCCAGAGATGCTGCCTGTCCCGCTGAGTTACTCCAGCATTTTGTGTCGATCTTCGGTGCACTCCCAAGAAGCCTTGAGTTTAGAAAAATACAGCACGGAAACGGGCTCTTCGTCCCACCGAGTCCACGCCGGCCATTGGTCGCCCGTTCACAGCAGTTCTACATTATCACAATTTCCCATCTACTACACACGAGGGGCCAATTAACCAACAAACTCGCACGTCTTTGGGATGTGGGAATGGTAATGGAGTACCCGGAGGAAACCCACACGCACAAGGAGAACATGCAAACTCCACACAGACAGCATCTGAGGTCAAGATTGAACCTGGGTCACCGGTGCTGTGAGGCAAGGGCTTTTCCAGCTGCGCCAGTGCTATAGAAAATCATGTTGGTCTTGTAGTTTCTGAATCTCAATAATATTTAATAGCTAAGTTTAGTTTTATTACCGGAAGCTAAAAATATTTATGTTGGATTAATTGTTCAATAAAATATCATTGCACAAGTGTCAATGGAAGTTGCTTGTCAATATCAATGCCCAGCCTCAGTGAAACTGACAGACTGTTCTTAAAAGACAGTGGTGTTTGATTGCTGTGGGTATGTTACATAGCACCTTTTTTTCCCTCGGTTTTTTTTTGTTACAAGACAGCTTTTTTTCTCTATATGTCAAGTAACTTTTATGCACTTTACAAGTTCCCGATCGAAATCCCGTCGCAACCAACTCAGCCCGCATGTTTCCTAATTCATCAGCCTCATTATATCTACTTTGTGGCATGGAAACACACATTTTTTGAGAAACTGCCTGTACTAGGTGTTATAGGAATAAATGCACTTTTGATTCGAAATAATTGTAATCGAATGGTTACAGGAGGTTTTAGCCCAAATTGTAGGAAAGCGTAGATGCTGAAAATCTGACACAAAAACTGATTTTGATAACATGCACATTGTAGCAATCTGCAGTTTCTTGTATCTTCAATCTAAATAGACAAAACGCTGCAATCACTCAGCGGGAGAGGCAGCATCTCTGGAGAGAAGGAATGGGTGACATTTTGGTTCGAGACCCTTCTTCAGACTGAGAGTCAGGGGAGAGGGAAACGAGAGATATGGATGGGAAAGGTGTGAAAACGAGAGATAAAAGGGGACGAAGCTCAAGGAAAATATAGAATAGATCATTGTTAGCTAGGGGAAGGTGACAATGAAACATATAAAGTAACATTTAATCAGGAAGACAGTCAGACTAGTCGGAGAACTAGGATGGGAAGGGATGGAGGGAGAGGGAAAGCAAGGGTTACTTGAAGTTAGAGAAGTCAATCTTCATACTGTTGGGGTGTAAGCTGCCCAATCGAAATATGAGTTGCTGTTCCTCCAATTTGCACTGGGCCTCACTCTGACAATGGATGAGGCCCAGGACAGAAAGGTCAGTGTGGGAATGGGAGGGGGAGTTAAAGTGATTGGCGACCAGGAGATCATGTATGTCTCAGCAGACGGAGCAGAGGTGTTCAGCGAAACGATCACCAACCCTGCGCTTGGTTTAACCAATATATAGGTGTGCACACCTGGAACAACGGATACAGTAGATGAGGTTGGAGGAATCTGTATGCTCTGTTATAAGACTGACAGTTAAATGCAACATATTAAGTGAAGGTAGGCACAAAATGCTGGAGTAACTCAGCGCGACAGACAGCATCTCTGGAGAGAAGGAATGGGTGACGTTTCGGGTTGAGACCTGTCTTGGGACTGGGCTCGACCTGAAACGTCACCCATTCCTTCTCTCCAGAGTTGCTGCCTGTCCTGCTGAGTTACTCCAGCATTTTGTGTCTCTTCTTATTTCAAATGTTCAAATGGAAATCATAATGCGATTATCAAAATGTTCTTAAATTAAAATGCGTATTAAATCTGTACTTAATCATCATGAATTTTTAAATGGGTTGTCTCGGGCAGCAATTATGGTTGTAAATACACACGGTTTGCTTTGAAAACTTCCAATCACTAAACAACACTGACAGTGCACCCGCTGAGTTTCCCCAGCAATTTTGTGTACCACTGACAGTTAATGTGGTTGTGTGCAAAAAAAATATTGGTGTAATTCTACTTTTTATAGATGTACCGAGGTGCAGTGTAAAGCATTCTATTGCATGTTATTGGATCAGAAGGGTCTTCCCATAGGTTAGAGGGTACTCTCGATCTTCCACCCTACCCGCATTGTGCACGCTGCGCTTTTTCTTTGTAATTGTCACGCCACAAAATGCTCCAAGACTATATTCTGCACTCTGCTATTTTTCTCTCTGCATTATTATTAATGGTAGAAATAAAATCAGATAATACTATATATAAAGGCAACCATGTCAAACTCAAGTACATTGGGTAGAACAAAGGGAAGATACAGAGTGCAGAATATAGTTCTCAGCATTGAAGCGCATCAGTTCCTTGGACAATGTCCGCAATAGAGTAGAGGTGAATCGGACAGTACCCTGGCTTATGGAAGGACAGTTCTGAAACCTGTTGACAGAGGGGAAGAAGCTGTTCCTGAGTCTGGTGGTGTGCATTTTCCAGTTTCTGTATCTTCTACTGGACAGGAGCAGGGAGAAGAAGGAATGATGAGGGTGGAACAAATCTCTGATCATATTTATTGATAACATGTGAAATCTAATTTTGTTCATTTTTGTGTACGCATCAGTTACACAATAAAGTCATCAGGTCTGAAGAGGGGTTTCGGCCCGAAACGTTACCTATCTCCTTCGCTCCATAGATGCTGCTGCACCCGCTGAGTTTCTCCAGCATTTTTGTGTACCTACACACAATAAAGTCATACAGGCCCTTCAGCCCAACTCGCCCATGCTGACCAACATGTCCCATGTACACTAGTCCTACTTCCGTGCGTTTGCCCCATATCCCTCTAAACCCGTCCTATCCATGTACCTGTCTAATTGTTTCTTAAACGTTGCGTTAGTACCTGCCTCAACTACCTCCTCTGGCAGCTTGTTCCATACACCCACCACCCTTGGTGTAACAAGTAAAGTTGCCCCTCAGGTTCCTACTAAATCTTTCCCCCCTCACATTTCATCTGGTTCTGGGCTTTAAAAAAACACTCTGCATCTACCCGATACACCTCTATAAGATCACCCCTCGTCTCCTGTGCTAAATGTAGAATTAGCAGAACTTTTTTAATGCTAAATACAAGGTAATGGGGCTCTAAGCCAAGTGGAAACATTCAGATCACTATATGTTGAGTCGGGTCTGAAAACTGGTCTGTGCTTGAGTGGAGATTATTGAAGGCGCACAAAACAGTGAGGACAATATATCAAATGAGCATCTCCACATCTGTCCTGTCTTCTGTGCCAGAGAGAGAGAGAGAGAAAGAGAGAGAAATACATCTCAGTGTCTCGCTCTACCCGTTTGAGTCCAGATACAGATTGTCTGGGCGTTTCCACGGAAACCAGGCATTGTCTGGTAATTGGGTAACACCCTGTGAAGATTCCAAACCCTGTGAAAGGAATCGCAACCCTTTCTCCAGCTTTGCATTTGTGCAGTTTTCGTGCTTTCCGCTTGGGAAGGTGTCAGTTGCAGACCTAAACGCCTTCAAAAGCACGCGCTTGAAAGCTAATCCGCTGGAAGTTTATTTTTTCACTCTCTTGACCATTGCCAGATTTGGCCGCGCCAACATTTATTCCCTGCGAGTTGGCCAAGTAATTTGAGTGCCTGTGCTGGAAATGCTCTCGATTAAATAGCCGCCCTCTACGGTTCGGTAACGAGGGTCAACACGTTGAATTGAGAATTCCATCTGCACCGCCGAGATTTTAATGATTGATTGCCACCATTTCCATTGCTCAACCTGCCCCTTTTTCCATCTAGTGAGTTTCACCACCGTCACGGGGAAGGAACACTGCATTTCAAAAAACAAAACGTAGCACTTTTGTATTCCCCCACGTCAATATTTATCCTACCGCAAACATTTCACGAATCCCCTCTTTCAGGTCCCGCGCAAACGATAATCATTGTTAGCGTGGTTTTTGGGTACAGAGTGGGTGGAAGGGAAAGGAATGTTGGTACATTAAACCCCCGTCCCCCCTGACGAAAAATCACCGTTACTTTGCTTGCCTTCATCTCCAGAGTTCATTGACATGGTATCAGCGGCCCTTTTTTTTGCTGGCACAAGATGTAGCGTGATTAGCGAGCTCCTTTTATTATTTGTGAGTGTGTTTCTTTTGCATTTGGATCATAGTGTGTGTGTTTGGCGATTAAGATTTGTTGTACTCTGTCTGGAAGAGGCGACTGACATCCACATTGTATACATACATCTCAATTGAACTGGGGTTGTTGTTAATTATTCATACAAGTCTACACAGGCAGATAGATAATGTCTGCCTGTAAACCCACCCCTCGACACCACTCCTTCCCTTTGTTCTGCTCCTGACAAGAAAAAGCGCTTGCCTGCACCTTTAGTCACAGGAGGCTGGCCGTGCCTCTGTAGTCTCAAGTACATGCCAGCATGAAGCCGAGAGGTTCTCTGGCAAAGCAGGGTTAGACTTTGTTGTGGAGAGGGAGAGAGAGACAGCGGCAAGAGAGAGTCACAGAGAAAAGAGAGAGAGGGAGGGGGGAAGGAGAGAGAGGGAGGGAAAGGAGAGAGAGGGAGGGGGGAAAGAGACAGGGAGGGAAGGGGGAGAGAAACGAGAGAGGGAGGGGGGGAGAGAGAAGAGAGGGAGCGGGGAAAGAGGGAGGGGGAAAAGAGAGAAGGGAGAGGGGAAAGAGAGGGAGGGGAAGAGAGGGAGGGGAAGAGAGGGAGGGGGGAGAGAGAGTGGGGAAAGAGAGAGGGGGAGGGAGGAAGAGAGAGAGAGGGAGGGAGGGAAAGAGAGAGGGAGAGATAGACTTTGGAAAGGGAGGTTTTCAGCGTGGGCAAACAGGAACAGCCTTGCATCACAGTGGGAGGGGTTTGCCGTGAACTCTGCCAGCAATGGATTTGCTCCAAAGCCGAGCGAGCAGCGCTGTAACTCAGTGGAGTGTGTGACAGGATTTCTAAAACTTCAGTTCAAAGCGCCTGAGAACCCGAGAGTGTGGATCATGAAGAGGAAAATAAGAATGCGGTTACCTTGGAAGCCTAAAATGGTACAGTTGGTTCTGCTTTGTTTTGTTTAGCAGTGGGGGCGAGGGAAATAGTGCCAGAACTAGCATTTCTTATCTGGCAATATGTTGGCCTTGCCACGGTACAATGTCTGAAAAGTAATGCAATGCGCTCTCTGTCCTCTCATACACTTAACTTGTTGACTATCCCAATTTTTTGTTTTTGCATAAAATTAAGATCTTAAATTTTTAATTAAATCTTACTTCATTTAAAAAATCTTGTTGATACCTAGATTCATAGTAGGGGGGAAATTGAAGTGAAAGATTTTCTATCATGCTTTCTCTCAAGTGCGATGTTGTTTTACTGCAGTGCCTATTGTGAATTATAAACTTTCTAGGCTCTTGGTCTATAAATGCACTGGAGGAGGGCGGCGCAGCGGGTAGAACTGCTGCCTTGCTTGCGCCAGAGACCCAGGCTCGATTGTGGCTTTCTGTGCTGTCTGTGGGTAGTTTGCACGTTCTCCCTGTGGCTGCGTAGGGTTACCTCCGGGTGCTCTGGTTTTCCTCCCACATCCTAAAGGACGTGCGAGTGTGGAGGCCAATCGGCCCACTATGAAATTTCCCCTGGCGTGTAGTCTGGGATGAGACAGTTGCATTACATAGAACTTGCGTGAAGATAGACACAAAATGCTGGAGTAACTCAGCGGAACAGGCAGCATCTCTGGAGAGAAGGAATAGGTGACGTTTCGAGTCGGATGAAGGATTCCAACCCAAAACGTCACCCATTCCTTCTCGCCACAGATGCTGTCTGTCCCGCTGAGTTACTCCAGCATTTTGTGTCTTATCTTTGGTATAAACCAGCATTTGCTGTTCCTTCCTACACGAAGAACAAGTGTGAATGGGTGATCGCTGGGCTGTATGGATTTGGTGGGTCAAAGGGCCCGTTTACATGCAGTATCTCTAAACTAAACTGAACAAGGTTGTGAGAGAGGGTTAGACATTTTGCTTGCATTGATAAATTTGTAATATATATGAATGTTGTGTTGCGTTGAATTATGGTACTTTCCTATATTGCAAAATATCATTTTGGTATAGATAGTGGTTTCTGTTTAGTTTTGCACGGAAACAGGCCCACTGAATCCGCACCGACCTGCAATCCTCGCACATTAACCCTATCCTACACACATTCGGGACAAATGTTACACTTACACCAGGTCAATTAACCTACACACCTGTACGTCTTTGGAGTGTGGGAAGAAACCAAAGATCTCGGAGAAAACCCACGCAGATCAATAGACAATAGGTGCAGGAGGAGGCCATTCGGCCCTTCGAGCCAGCACCCCCATTCACTGTGATCATGGCTGATCATCTACAATCAGTACCCTGTTCCTGCCTTCTCCCCATATCCTTTGACTCTGCTATCTCTAAGAGCTCTATCCAACTCTCTCTTCAAAGCATCCAGAGAATTGGCCTCCACTGCCTTCTGAGGCAGAGAATTCCACAGATTCACAACTCTCTGGGTGAAATTTTTTTTCTCCGTTCTAAATGGACTGTCCCTTATTCTTAAACTGTTGCCCCTAGTTCTGGACTCCCCCAACTTTGGGAACATGTTTCCTGCCTCTAGTGTATCCAATCCCTTAATAATCTTATATGTTTCAATAAGATTCCCTCTCATCCTAAATTCCAGTGTATACAAGCCCAGTCGCTCCATTCTTTCAACATATGACAGTCGCTGCACTCCCTGAAAAGCAAGAGTGTCCTTCCTCAAGGGAGACCAAAACTGCACACAATACTCCAGATGTGGTCTCACCAGGGCACTGTACAACTGCAGAAGGACCTCTTTGCTGTTTCTAGCTACAGGTTCCTGGGTGTTAACATCTCCGATGACCTCTCTTGGACCCACAATACCTCAACTCTGATCAAGAAGGCTCACCAGCGTCTCTTCTTCCTGAGGAGACTGAAGAAGGTCCATCTGTCTCCTCAGATCCTGGTGAACTTCTACCGCTGCACCATCGAGAGCATCCTTACCAACTGTATCACAGTATGGTATGGCACCTGCTCTGTCTCCGACCGGAAGGCATTGCAGAGGGTGGTGAAAATTGCCCAACGCATCACCGGTTCCTCGCTCCCCTCCATTGAATCTGTCCAAAGCAAGCATTGTCTGCGGAGGGGGGCTCAGCATCGCCAAGGACTGCTCTCACTCCAACCATGGACTGTTTACCCTCCTACCATCCGGGAGGCGCTACAGGTCTCTCCGTTGCCAGACCAGCAGGTCCAGGAACAGCTTCTTCCCGGCGGCTGTCACTCTACTCAACAACGTACCTCGGTGACTGCCAATCACCCCCCCCCCCCCCGGACACTCCTCCCACAGGAAAAACACTATGTCTGTATACATGCTAATGTAAATATTTATTCAAATCATATGCTATGTCGCTCTTCCAGGGAGATGCTAAATGCATTTCGTTGTCTCTGTACTGTACACTGACAATGACAATTAAAGTTGAATCTGAATCTGAATCTGATCTACTCAACTCCTCTTGTTATGAAGGCCAACATGCTTTCTCGGGGAGAACGTACAAACTCTACAGACAGCACCCGTAGTCAGGATCGTACCAGGGTCTCTAGCGCTGCAAGACAGCAGTTCTACTGCTATGCCATCGTGCCGTATATTGATACTAAATGTATCTCAACGTTAAATGCCACTGTGAGAGGAATCTTACACCGCATGTAGGGAACAACATTTGTTGCCAAATGATAACCTGTTCAAACTCTGAAACAAGAATCAATCTCACCCTTGTGAAAGTAATGAATATTGCATTGTCTCCTGAATGTACTAAATGTCCCATGAGTGGTGCGCGATTATGCTTGTACCATTTTCAGCTGAGGCGAGTGTATGTCATCTAAATTTTGCCTGCTGTGAACTATATTTATACATTGTTATTATACATTGTTTCTCAGCAGAAGGACTGAGTGTTTTTTGGGTTTTCTCTTCCACAGCACAATTCAGAGTGGGGAGAAGAGGTGGAAGAAGGAGCCGTCTACAATGTTACGTTGAAGAAGGTTCAGATACAACAAGCTGCCAACAAAGGTGCAAGATGGCTGGGGGTGAGTGGCTGTTACAGATTTTCATCTCCAATTCCTGCCGTTCAGGTCCACCACCGATTTTCCGGCACCCTATGTTCCAGAGGCTTTCTGGATTACCCGTGTAGTGTTGCCGGCCCAACAGAGGTCATGGCCTCCGAGAGTATCGGGACGTTCTGCCTAGGACGCCCAGGGACCAAGACAACGGCGCGCAAAGTCGGCCTGGGAAGTCGGCAATGGGAACGGATCTGCCGGCTCTGGCTGGGCCGGAGTTCCAGAGCCCCGGCCGCAGGGGGCAAATTCCACCCGCAGATCACTGCGCAAGTCCCAATGAGGTGGAGATCGGCCACTTCACCCGGCCGAGGTGTCACATTTTCGGGGGGAATTTCAAGAGCGCTCTGGTAATGTTGTCCGGATTAAAGGAGGTGCTGGAACACCAGTTGCTGGAAAGTCACTAGTGGACCTGTATTGTGTTCAAAACCTGTGGGTACTTGCAACTTGCACAACTGATAGAGGTATTAGTGTCTAGGCATTGATTAGATCATGATCTGAATAGTTGCACAGAGTGGATGGGAATTGTTAATTTGATTACATCGAGATATCTGGCACAGCGGTAGAGTTACTGCCTTACAGCGCCAGAGACCATGGATCGATCCTGACCACGGGTATTGTCTGTATGGAGTTTGTACGGTCTCCATGTGACCTTTGTGGGTTTTCTCCAGGTGCTCCGGTTTCCACTCCAAAGAAATACCAGCTTGAAGGTTAGTTCAGTCTAGTTTATTGCCACTTGTACCGAGGTACGGTGAAAAGTTTTTGTTACGTGCCATCCAGTCAGCAGAAAGACATTGTACAATTGCCATCGGGTGAATACAGTGTATAGATGAATTGGCTTGGTATGAATGTAAAATTGTCCCTAGCGTGTGAAGGGTAGTGTTAGTGTGCAGGCATCACTGGTCGGAGCGGACTCGGTGGGCTGAAGGGCCCGTTTCCACTCTGCATCTCTAAAACTAAAACTAAACTCACACGCACGGCTTGTTGTGGGAATTACTAAGACATGGCTGCAAAGAGGGCCAGGGCTGGGAACTGAATTTCCAAGGGTATACCTCCTATCGAAAAGACAGACAGGTGGGCAGAGGGGATAGGGTAGCTCTGTTGGTGAGAAATGAAATTCAGTCCCTTGCAAGGAGTGACATTGAAACAGGAGATGTTGAGTCAGTATGGATAGAACTAAGGAATTGTCAGGGTAAAAAGACCCTAATGGGATTTATCTCAAGTCAAGTTAAGTTAAGTTTATTTGTCACATACACATACAAGATGTGCAGTGAAATGGAAGTGGCAATGCCTGCCGATTGTGCAAAACAACAGAACAGAATAGAACAGAATCAGTATTTACATGTTAGAAAATAATTTTTTACAAAAGACACAACACAACAGGAGTTTGGTACAGTAAATTAGTCCCTGGTGAGATAGGAGATTAGTGGGCAAAATTAGGGCACATGGTATTGGGGGTAGAGTGCTGACATGGATAGAAAATTAGTTGGCAGACAGGAAACAAAGAGTAGGGATTAACGGGTTCCTTTCAGAAAGGCAGGCAGTGTCTAGTGGGGTATCACAAGGCTCGGTGCTGGGACCGCAGCTATTTACAATATACATCAATGATTTAGATGAAAGGATTCAAAGTAACATTAGCAAATTTGCAGATGACACAAAGCTGGGTGGCAGTGTGAACTGTGAGGAGGATGCTATGAGAATACAGGGTGACTTGGACAGGTTGGGTGAGTGGGCAGATGCATGGCAGATGCAGTTTAATGTGGATAAATGTGAGGCTATCCACTTTGGTAGCAAAAACAGGAAGGCAGATTATTACCTAAATGGCGTCAAGTTGGGAAAAGGGGAAGTACAACGGGATCTGGGGGGTCCTTGTTCATCAGCCAATGAAAGTAAGCATGCAGGTACAGCAGGCAGTGAAGAAAGCGAATGGCATGTTGGCCTTCAAAACAAGAGGAGGAGTATAGGAGCAAAGAGTATTGATGCAGTTGTACAGGGCCCTAGTGAGACCACACCTGGAGTATTGTGTGCAGTTTTGGTCCCCTAATTTGTGGAAGGACATTCTTTCTATTGAGGGAGTGCAGCGTAGGTTTACAAGGTTAATTCCCGGGATGGCGGGTCTGTCATATGCTGAGAGAATGGAGCAGCTGGGCTTGTACACTCTGGAGTTTAGAAGGATGAGAGGGTATCTTATTGAAACATATAAGATTATTAAGGGTTTGAGGCAGGAAACATGTTCCCGATGTTGGGGGAGTCCCGAACCAGGTGCCACAGTTCAAGAATAAAGGGTAAGCTATTTAGAACAGAGATGAGGAAACACTTCTTTACACAGAGAGTTGTGAGTCTGTGGAATTCTCTGCCTCAGAGGGCGGTGGAGGCCGGTTCTCTGGATACTTTCAAGTGAGAGCTAGATAGGGCTCTTAAAGATAGCAGAGTCAGAGGATATGGAGAGAAGTCAGGAACGAGGTATTGATTGGGGGTGATCAGCCATGATCACATTAAATGGCGGTGCTGGCTCGAAGGGCTGAATGGTCTACTCCTCCACCTATTGTCTATTGTCTCATCCCTGGATTGTGACTGGGTTCCCTTCCCGGGAGCTCTTTGTAACCCGAACGGTTTGCAAATGGGAAATGCAGGAACGGGCCGATTTCCCACTTGGTAGAAGATGCCTCCAGTTCCATAGCAACGGCCAAATGCATCTGCTGGACTCCCGTACATACATGGGCCGTACATAAAGATGGTGACTGAGGGGAGGATCTGCATCTAAATGTAGAGCAGACAAAATGTAAAGGAAGGAACAGCAGATGTTGATTTACACCAATGATAGACGCAAAATGCTGGAGTAACTTAGCGGGACAGGCGGCATCTCTGGATAGAAGGAATGGGTGACATTTTGAACCTATCTTCAGTTTAAACCAGCATCTGCAATTCTTGTATCACCCTCTCTATTTCTCGTTTGCCTCACCGTTGACTCTCAATCTGAAGAAACGTCACCTACTCCAGCATTTTGTGACTATCTTAAATGTAGAGCAAGATGGGAGCAAATGGGCTGGAAGAGAGACCAGAATAAGATGCAATATATTAAATTCCTATCTACAGTGGATCAGTTCTTCTCATTATGGTGGTGTTTAGTTTGTGCACAGTCTGTATTGGAGAACTTTATGTTTCGGCTTATTATTGTCACGTGCACTGAGAAGTGAAAAGCTTTGTTTTCAGTCTTCAAAGGTCTTTTATTGTCACCTGAACCAATTAAGGTAGTGAGTTACCAATCAGATTAGAGCAACCAACACCCAACCCCCACGTAAAAAAACGAATGAACACTAAAAACATACATTTAATACATACCAAAAAAACAACAAAGGAAGGGACAGACAGACTGTTGACGAGGCAGCCATTGGTGGCGCCACCCGGTGGTTGAATTTTGCATGCTATACAAACAGATCAGATAATCCGATACATAAATACAATCAAGTCAAACTGAAGTACAATAAGTAGAGCAAAGAGGAAGATACAGAGTGCAGAATATAGTTTTCAGCATTGTAGCTCCCCAGTTCCACAGACAGTCAATGTCCACAATCAGATAGTACCCGATATTCAGGCTGCTATCAGGCAACTGAATCATCCAACCACAACCAGAGTGCAGTGCTGAACTACTATCTACCTCATTGAATGAATGAATGAATGAATGAATACGTTTATTGTCATTGCACAATACTGTGCAACGAAATTCCATTACATCTCCTCCGGTTAAAAAAATACAAACACGACAATCCTCAAACTATCCTTGATCTGATTTTGTTGGCTTTACATGCAACGTTATTCCTTTATAATGTATCTGAACACTGTAAACAGGGGTGGGCAACCTTGTTCTGCATAGGGGCCAGGACGCATGTCTGTGAGCAGACGTGTACACATGGGTCCCGCCCCGGATGGCAGGCATCAAATCACGTGTTCACAGGTAGACTAAAATGCTGGAGGAATTCAGTGGGTGAGACAGCCTCATGCAATCCTCGCATGTCTCACCTGCTGAGTATCTCCAGCATTTTTGTCTACCTTCCAGTTTTCCAGCATCTGCAGTTCTTTCTTAAACATGTTCACAGAAGGTGCATGGCCGTGCCGGCGGCTTTGCGCAGGGTGCGGTACAGCTCGGCGCCCGGCCGCTGCTTGGGGCTCGGCCGTTGCTCGGGGCTCGGCCGTTGCTCGGGGCGTCCGGCAGCTGGTCGGGGTGTCCAGCGGACCGGATGATGACGGGTTAAAAAATACGCCTGGGGGGCCGGATGATTTTGGGTTACGGTTGCTGACCCCTGCTGTAAATGGATCGATTGTAATCATATATTGTCTTTCTGCAGACTGGTTAGCATGCAACAAAAGCTTTTCACTGTACCTCGGTACACGTGACAATAAACTAAACTTAACTGACCCTAGCTTAGGGAAGGAAGGACTGTTCAGAAGGGTCTCGGCCCAAAACATCACCCATTCCTTCTCTCCGGAGATGCTGCCTGTCCCGCTGAGTTACTCCAGCTTTTTGTGTCTATCTTCAGTTTAAACCAGAATCTGCAGTTCTCAGCAAAGCCCATCGTCCGCAGTGAGGTGGCACACCAGTTCCATGGACGATTATTTCCAATGTTGGTGGTGCCACGGATTTGCACTTGTTCCTGGATCGGCCAAGCTGAAGCTGGAGAGATTCCCGCCCAGGTTAAACATAGACACTCATTCTTAACGAAAACCACGGTCCTTCCTTTCCGCATCCTCCCCCTCCCCTCCCGAGCCTTGCGTTTAGGTTGGGATTGGCCGGTAGTGACCTGCAGGAGATCCTCCTGAAGTTTAGCGTGGGATTTTCCCACCAGAAACGGTTTGCACGTGTGTGGACTGCGACTGGCACTCTGGGTGATGCACTGCTGGCATCCCACGGCAGCTGTTTACAGTAGATCATCGCGCGTCGGTTTGATTTGGTTCTATTTTAAACTGCAGAGGGTTTTTTTGAAAGAACTGCTTACTGTGCTGTTCACCCAGCAGAAAGGCAGAGCCAGGATTCTCAGCATGTTTTAGGCTGACAGTGCATGGAAGTCATAAGGGACGGTGGGCTAATTCCTTGCTGCCCTGCTCTTGTTTTTCAATGCTATTTAATGCCTCAAACACTGGAGTTAATGCCAAGCAGCCTCACTGCGTAAAAATCATTTCTGATACGGAGGGATCACGGTCATATCTATGGCAACATCTGCTGCCTACATTTTAGTGTGCCTATTCTAAAGGCTTGAGAAAATAAGCAGGCCCTTCGGCCCGCAATGTCCGTGCCGAACATGCTACCAAGTAAACAAACCTCCTGCCTGCTATGATCCATATCCCTTCATTCCCTGTAGGGGGCGGCAAGGTGGCGCAGCGGTAGAGTTGCTGCCTCACAGCGCCAGACACCAGGGTTCGATCCCGACTATGGGCGCTGTCTATACGGTGTTTGTATGTTCTCTCCGTGACCCGCGTGAGTTTTCTCCGGGTGCTCCTGCTTCCTCTCACACTCCGTAGGCCAGTTGACTTGGTAAGATTGTAAATTGTCCCAGGCGTGTGCAAGATAGTGTTAGTGTGCAGGGGAAGCTGGTCGGCACGGGCTGAAGGGAGAAGGGGACGGGTCTGTTGCTGGTAAAATCAAAGTTAGACACAAAATGTTGAAGGCAAAAAGCGGGTGAGACAGCATCCATGTCAACAAGGAAATGGCTCTAGAAATCGTGGATGCATTGGTGATAATTTTCCAATGTTCTATAGATTTAGGTTCAGTTCCTGTGGATTGGAGGGTAGCTAATGTTATCCCACTTTTTAAGAAAGGCGGGAGAGAGAAAACTGTGAATTATCATGATTTAGTTAATCTCCTAATTAAGTCTTTCAGTACCTCCATTCTGCAATCAAGACCTAGTTTTACTGTTAATCTAATTTCTGTGTAATTGTGTCAGCTGGGAATGTAAAAGCTGTAGCAAAGTTGTCCTCAGGAGATCAGCTTTGACTGGTCTCCTGGTGTGCACCAGTTTTAATAAATCACGGTTACTTCCAACACCAACTCCTTGTGGCCTTTCCATTTGCTCCTCAGTGGGTGTTGTTTGTAGGTTAGTTATACCGTCTGCCTCTGTAACTCATCTTCCTGTGTCTTCTGCGACCATGAAGTTGCGAATCTTTGTTGTACATCCGAATCTTCTTTGCAATGGGATTGCGACCGTCTGCTGTAACAGACCACGATGCGCGGATGGGATAACGGTCTTTTGTTGCTCCAAATGGCCGGAATTGTCAACGTTTGAATTTAGGAAATTCAAAGGGAGGGGTGACCTTTGCTCCTGTGGAGTTCGGAAGTATGTTATAGGGCCTGAGCCACTTGGCGATTTTTCTCGGTGACTGACGTATCAGGTCACCGAACAATTCACGGCGTGATGCAGTGTGATGCAGCGTGATGCGGCGTGATGATGTATTGATGCGTGGTGTTTTTTCAAGTGTCGCAACATTCGCAGCTGAATTTTGAAATGTTCAAAATCTTTTGGCGACACTGATATGACGCCGAAAGTCGCCGAAAAAATCGCCAAGTGGGACAGGCCCTTAACTCCACCAGAACAAAAGTGCAGTCAGTGTCTACTGTTTTAATTCTCACAAGCTTGGTCGTTTATCCAGCTGTTTGAAACAAAATTCCGTCACATCGCTCTTTCTCTTAAACGTCTGTTAAGTTGAAGCCCTCCCTGCTCTTGGAATATAAAACGTTCCTGCTTCTAGTTTAAAGAATAGGTGCAATTTTCCTTGATGTCCTTTTACCAACATGGATAAAGCAGCACGGTGGCGCTGCGGTAAAATTGCTGTCTCACTGCGCCAGGGACCCGGGTTCCATCCTGCCTACAGGTGCTGTCTGTACGGAGTTTGTCATTTCTCCGGGTGCTCCGGTTTCCTCCCACACTACAAAGACGTGCAGGTTTGTAGGTTAATTGGCTTCTGTAAATTTATAAATTGCCTGGAGTGCGTAGGATAATGCTAGTGTGCGGGTTATCGCTGGTCGGCGCAGACTCGGTGGGCCGAAGGGCCTATTTCAATGCTGGATCTCTATAAAGTATAAAGTCTAAAGCAGCCCACGTGGTCTCGTCAAATGACCTGTTTATGGGGGATTACTTTGTGCAAATTGGTCGAAAGCACAACATTACAACAGGATCTATACCTCGATGTGTCATGAGCTGCAAAACTGTTTGGGACTTGGTGCAAGTGGACATAAGCACTAAGCACAGGAGGCTTATTGTAACAAGGTCACTTGACACACTAAAGCGGCTCTCAGACCCACTACATTATTTTCTTAATCAGTTTAATTCCTTAAAGCCGTCACGTGAGTTGGCATTGCTGACGTTCTTCCTCACCTTTGCCCCTCAAAATAGAATAATTCTGATGTACATCCAACACAAAACACTCTTCATAGATTTAATGCATGAATGCTTTCAAAGACTGTCCCAATGTAATCGATCTCTTTCACAATCCACACACTATGTAGCTTGGCTGAAGAGTTAGGATTGTCTGGCTGCTTCCTACAATGAATGATCATGCACTGTTTAGTTTAGAGATACAGTGGGGAAACTGGCCCTTCGGCCCACCGAGCCCGCACCGACCAGCGATTCACACACTCTAACACTACCCTACACACACTAGGGCCAAGTTACAATTATACCAAGCCAATTAACCTACAAACTGTACGCCTTTGGAGTGTGGGAGTAAACGGGAGCACCGGGCAAAAACCCACACTGGTCACGGGGAGAACGTACAAACACGATATAGACAGCACCCGTAGTTGGAATCGAACCCGGGTCTCTGGCACAGTTAGGCAGCAGCTCTACTGCTGCACCATTGTGCCACGCTGGTTTATGTTTATTATTCTCACATGTCAGTCAAAAGCTTTGTTTTGCATGCTATTCAAGCAGTTCACATATAGCACACATAGATACAATCAGTCCAAACTCAAGTACAATAGGTAGAGCAAAGGGGAAGATACAGAGTGCAGAATATATTGAATCAATTTTATTTGCCACATATATATACATACAAGGAATTTGCCTTGGTGCTTTGCTCGCAAGTAACAACACCGTTTACAGTAGACAGCTAAAAATAACACATTATAATTTAAACATGTGAAGAATGAAATAAAATACCAGAGCACAAGGAGGCTTCAGACATTTGGCTGTTGAGTAGAGCTACTTCTCGTGGAAAAAAGCTGTTTTTATGTCTGGCTGTGGCGGCTTTGTTCTCAGCATTGTAGCGCACCAGATCCATAGACAAAGTCCAATGTCCGCAATGGGGTAGAGGTGAATCGGACAGTACCCTAGCTTATGGTAGGACCGTTCAGAAGCCTGATAACAGAGGGGAAGAAGCTGTTCCTGAGTCCGGCAGTGCGCGCTTTCAAGCTTCTGTACCTTCTGCCAAATGTGAGCAGGGAGAAGGACTGATGTAAGACTTTTTGATTATGTTGGCTATTTTTCTGAGGCAGTGTGAAATGTAGATAGAGTCAATGGTGAAAAGAGTTGTCTGATCCACGGACGATGCCGTCTCCCAGGTCTTGCACACCGCTCTCTCTCATTTTGACAGCCAGAAGGGGGGGCTACGTGAGGATGCTGTTCATAGACTTCAGTTCAGCCTTCAACACGATAGTCCCCACCAGACTGGCTGAGAAGCTACTGGAATTAGGGCTCATCACCCCCCTGTGTGCCTGGGTCCTGGACTTTCTCACCGCCAGGCCCCAGGTAGTCAAGATGGGGGGAAATACATCAAAGTCCCTCACCCTGAGCACAGGATCGCCCCAGGGTTGCGTTCTCAGCCCCCTACTGTACTCCCTGGACACACATGACTGTGGCCAGGTTCAGCTCCAACTCAATAATCAAGTTTGCTGATGACACTGTGGTGGTGGGCCTGATCTCAGATAACGATGAGTAGGCCTACTGGGAGGAGGTGGCTGATCTGGCACTCTGGTGTCAGGACAACAGCCTCCTCTTGAATATCAAAAAAACTAAGGAGCTGATCGATACTTTAGGAGGGCACATCATCCGAGGACGTACACACCATTGAAGATAAATGGGGATACTGTGGATAGGGTGAGCTGTTTTAAATACCTGGGAGTCCACATCTCTGAGGTGGTTTGTCTTTTTGCACAAAAGTCCGCGAGCATTGCCACTTTCATTTCACTGCACATCTCGTATATGTGTATGTGACAAATAAACTTGACTTGACTTGACTTGAGGATATGACATGGACATCACACGCCGCAGCACTCGTGAGTAAGGCAAGGCAGCGCCTTTACCACCTCAGGCAATTGAGGAAATTCAGAGTGTCTCTGATGATCCTCCAGTGCTTCTACTCAGCGGCTGTGGAAAGCATCTTGTCCGGAAACATCACAATTTGGTTTGGGAATTGCTCTACCCAGGACAAGAAGGCTCTGCAGAGAGTAATGCATTTGGCCGAACGCACTATGGGAACTTCACTCGCTCCCCTGCAGGAACTATACATCAGAAGGTGCAACTCCAGAGCCAACAAGATCATGGGAGACCCCTTCCACCCCTGCAACGGACTGTTCCAGCTGCTACGGTCAGGCAAACGCCTCCGTTGCCATGCTGTGAAAACAGAGAGGATGAGAAGGAGTTTCTTCCCAGAGGCCATTAGGACTGTAAACTCCTATCTCACCAGGGACTAACTTTACTGAACCACTCTACAATTGTGTGGTGTCTTTTTAAAATGGCTGTCTTTTTTTCCTTTTTCTTCCCTGCCACAAATATGTAATATGTGATTCTGTTTGTTTTTTGTTTTTTTTTGCATAATTCGCGAGCATTGCAACTTTTCATTTCACTGCACATCTCGTATGTGTATGTGACGAATAAACTTGACTTGACTTGACTTGACTGTGTGACAAACTGGGCTACAGCTACATTTCTCTGCAATTTCTCGCTGTCTTGGGCAGAGCTGTTTCCAAACCAAGCTGTGATGCAACCTTAATCTGAAGAAGGGTCTCGACCCGAAACATCACCTATTCCTTTTCTCCAGACGCGCTGCCTGATCCGCTGAGTTCCTCCAGCTTTTTGTGTCTAACTTCGGTGTAAACCAGCATCTGCAGTTCCTTCCTACACAGTATGCTTCCTCTGAACTTTCTGTGGACTTTTGATCCTTTTGCTTTCGTTGGCAGTATGTAGGGTAGAGGGAAAATGGCTGATAGTGGTGTTCCTTCACTGCAGTCAGCCAGTAGGACTGATATATTCCATGTCTTGTTTCTCTCTTCCTCTCTTGCATTTTACCGACAATACAAGTCATACCAATGGCATCTGACCTAGCAAATGCCGTCTCCTTTCCCTAACCTTGAAATGTAGGGCGGGATTGTTTTTGTGTCGCGCAAGTTAGTTGTGAGTTATTATGATAATCAAATGATTCATAACTGGAAGGCCAGGAATTTTTAAATCTGGAGCTTAGTATTTCCTCTCAAGTTTGCCAGGATTTTACTTGGAAGTTCTTATGCTTCAGCCAACTACCCATATGTTCAATTTATTAGGAGTTGCGTGATTTCTCATAAGTCTATGCATTGGTCATCAATTAAATAACATTGAATGCCAATGGCAGGGAAATCAGATTGTTTAGTTCAGAGATACTAAACTAAACTTTGGCCCATCGAGTCAATGCCGACCAGTGATCCCGTACACTAGCACTATCCTACACACTAGGGACAATTTACAATTTTACCAAAGCTGTACATCTTTGTAGTGTGGGAGGAAACTGGAGCACCTGGGGCAAACCCACGCAGTCACAGGGAGAACGTACAAACTCCGTACAGATAGCAACCGCAATCAGGATCGAACCCGGGTCTCTGACGTTGTAAGGCAGCAACTCTACCTCTGAGCCACCGTGCCTTTGAATAGAGCTGTAGAGCATAGGTGCAGCAGTAGAGTTGCTGCCTTACTGCGCCAGAGACCCAGGTTCGATCCTGACTACGGGTGCTGTCTGTACGGAGTTTGCACGTTCTACCTGTGACCGCGTGGGTTTTCTCCCGGGTACTCAGATTTCCTCGCACTCTCCAAAGACGTACAGGTTTGGAGGACAATTGGCGAGAGTAAACATTGTAAATTGTCCCTTGTGTGTAGGATAGAGCTTGTGTGCGGAGATCACTGGTCGGCACGGGCTCGGTGGGCAGAAGAGCCTGTTTCCGTGCTGTATCTGGAAACTAAAACTAAACTAAAGTTGTACATCACAGAAACAGACCTTTCAGCCCAATGACCCTTGTCTTGGTGCTTTGCCTGCATATGACCCTTGGCCCTCTAAACCCTTCCTTATCTGTACATCCGTCAAACTGTCTTATAAAAGTCATAATTGCAGCTTAGCATCCTCTTCTGCAGCTTCCTCTGGAAGACTTATGTTGATTGTTCAAAATAGACGTCCTTGTAGGAATACTGGAAGAACATGGTGAATTTTGGAGCCAAATGTGTCTCATGTCAAGTCTTAACACATCCGTGTCAGAATGCCGACTCTTCAGCTGTTGATTTCAAGTACATAAGTTATTCATTACAAACTAGTGTAGGATATGACTAATTTTCCAAGAGACAATATTGACTTGGTCAGATTTAATTTATTAACACTACCGACATAACATATATGAATTGTTGGCAATGTTTAGTTAGGATGTGCAATAGTGTGCACGTTAATAGCCCAGTTAGTACAAGTTAACTGACTTGCATCTTGTTAGTTAAGTGAAATCAGCTCCAACTTGGACTCACAGTCACTTAGCCACCCTCTATAAATAGTGTAAATAGGATTAAGTATGAAGAGTCCTGACCCAACGTCACTCGCTGGAGTTTTGAAGGATGAGGGGTGGGACCTCATTGAAACTTACCGAATAGTGAATGGCCTGGATAGAGTGGATGTGGAGAGGATGTTTCCACTAGTGGGAGAGCCTAGGATCAGAAGCCATAGCCTCAGAATACAAAGACGTACCTTGAGAAACATGAAGAGAAATTTCTTTAGTTAGTGGAGAATCTGTGGAATTAATTTATATTTGGATATTTTTAAGGCGGAGATTGACAGGTTCTTGATTAGTACAGGTGTCGGGGAATATGAGGAGAATGGGGTTGAGAGGGAAAGATAGATCAGCCATGATTGAATGGTGGAGTAGACTTGATGGGCCGAATGGCAAAATTCTGCTCCAATAACATATGAAAGGTTCTCCAGAGATGCTGCCTGACCCGCTAAGTTACTCCTGTACTTTGTGTCTTGTTTTTTTAACCAGTATCTGCTGTTCCTTATAACTTCCAGTATTTTATTCAGCTCTTTCTATAGTTGATCTGACTAAAATGTGTACTGGTGAAGTCTGGACGTCAGGCTACTCACTAATTGATTTAATTGTTTTCTTTAATCCTTTTTTTGAGGAATATTGACACCCCAATCTTTTTCTGATTAACATCCTTTATTGCGGCAAACTTGATTGGGAAGAAATTAATCTTTGTTGTTGGAATATACAACTGGAGGTGACCAGCATTAATATCAGGAAGTTATTAAAAGGAAAACAAATTGCAGGAGTGACTCAGCAGGCCAGGCAGCATCCTTGATGGGAATGTATAGATGACATGTTGGGTCTGAAGAACAGCGTTTTGGGTCGGACCTGAAAAAACGTTGTCTGTCCATTACCTCCACAGATCTGCCTGATCTGCTGAGTTACTCCAGCATTTTGTAACCTTTTGTGTATTCACCAGCACCTGCTATTCCTTGCTTAGAGTTAAGAGATAGTGTGGAAACAGGCCCTTCGACCCAACCAGCCCGTGCCGATCAGTGATCCATATACACGCGCACTATCCTACACACTAGGGACAATGTACGCTTTTATAGAAGCCAATTAACCGGCAATTAACGCCTTGGAATGTGGGAGGAAACCGGAGCATCCGGAGAAAACCCACGCCATCATGGGGAGAACGTACAACCTCCATACAGACAGCACCCATAGTCAGGATCGAACCCGGGACTCTGGTGCCGTGAGGCAGCAACTCTACCGCTGCGCCACCGTGCCACTGCTTTCTACTGGGGATATTACTAGTTATCAATCATGAGTATGAGATTTTGCCCAAAGTCATAAACCAACCTGTGATCCAAGCTTCCACAAGAAGTTCTCACCTGCATAGAAACGTGCTGTTGAGGATGCCCATGAGTCTGCCCTAAGATTGAATCGTAATGAATGATACTTTATTGTCCCATGTACCTAGAGCACAGTGAAAAGCTTTCTCTTGCCTACAATCTAGGCAGCACACAAGTGTCGAAACATTTTTTGTTCAGAAATACAGCGCGGAAACCGGCCCTTCGGCCCACTGGGTCCGCGCCTACCAGCGATCCCCGCACATTAACACTATCCTACACCCACTAGGGACAATTTTTACATTTACATTTGTCATTGTTGTTGGCACTGACAAAGTTACAAAAGTACCGAACAATCCTATCCACTGTGGGCGTGCAGCAGTAGAGTTGCTGCCTCACAGCGCCAGAGACCCAGGTTCCATCCTGACTACAGGTGCTGTCTGTACGGAGTTTGTACCTTCCCCCCGTGACCTGCGTGGGTTTTATCCGGGTGCTTTGGTTTCCTCCCACACTCGATAGACGTGCAGGTTTGTAGGTTAATTGGCGGTAGAAATGTAAAATTGTCCCTAGTGTGTGTGGGGTAGTGTTAATGTGTGGGGATTGCTGGTCGGTGCGGACCCAGTGGGCCTCAGGGCCTGTTTCTGCGCTGTATCTCTAAATGAAACTAATCTACACGCTGCAGCCGCACGTGACAGCATCCCCTTCCCCCCCACACCCTCGCTAGTTCCCCCTTTGTTGTTGCGACCTTTCTTCATACTGAGAGGCAGGGGAGAGGGAACCGAGGGATATGAAAAGGTAAGGTGGAGCCCACAATGGTCCATTGTTGGCTGTGGAGAAGGTGATATTGAGTGGATATAGACAGTGAAACTAGCTCGGTGGCACAGCTCCTTAGACGCTGGTTACTCGGAGCTGATTCGGAGTCCACGGTGGGCGAGCTGGGCCTGTGGGTGGGGGGGGTCTGTGGGTGTGGGTGGGGAGGTATCTGTGGGTGGGGGTATATGTGGGTGGGGGGTGTCTGTGAGAGGAGGGGTTATCTGCGGCGGGGGGGGGGGCGAGAGCGGGTGCTCTGTCATGGATGAAAAGTCTTTTTAACAACACAATCAGACCAAGCAAACCTTCACAACGATTTTAACAAATTGAATAGAGAACCTAGCAAACAGCTAACAAAGGCCCGTATCATCGTTACTCGTTTGCATTTCTTTCATTCTTTTGTTCTATATCTCTCCACATCACCGTATATATCTCTAGTTTCCCTCTGTCTTGACTCTATGTCTGTAGAAGGGTCTCGACCCATTCCTTCTCTCCAGAGATGCTGCCCGTCTCACTGAGTTAGTCCAGCATTTTGTGTCTGTCTTCAACATAGTTTTTTTTTTAAATAGTTTAGTTTATTGTCACGTGTACAGTGGTACAGTGAAAAGCTATGCAGTCAGCAGAAAGACAGTACATCATTACAAACTTTTGTAAAACAGAAACTTAATAACGAAAAAGTAAATTGATTAAAGACCATTTATTTTGACATCTTGTAAACCTTGCAGTACTCCATCCTTGCTAAGCCTAGTGATTTTGCCAAGGCTATTTGGCCAGTCTTGCCTCGATGTTTTTAATTTAGAGTGGGGTGGAAATGTTTTGAACAGATGCTTTGGAAGCCAAGTAATTGCGATAAAGTGCTGTATTTTGTTAAAGGTTAGGTCTGAAGGAAATCTAAAACCGTCTGATATTGGATTTCAGGAATTAAAAGTAACAAAGTCATCTGTTGGCGGCCCTGCTTTGTTCTGGCCTTTTCCTACCTCTAGTTTCCCTCCCTTTACTTGCAGTCTGAAGAAGGGCCCCGACCCGAAATGTCACCCATCCCTTTTTCTCCAGAGATGCTGCCTGTCCCGCTGAGTTACTCCAGCAATTTGTGTCTATCTTCGGGACGACAGATGGCACAATGGGCTAAGTGTTCGGCTGGCAACCGGAAGGTAGCCGGTTCGAATCCCGCTTGGAGTGCATACTGTCGTTGTGTCCTTGGGCAAGACACTTCACCCACCTTTGCCTGTGTGTGAATGTGAGTGATTGGTGGTGGTCGGAGGGGCCGTAGGCGCAGATTAGCAGCCACGCTTCCGTCAGTCTGCCCCAGGGCAGCTGTGGCTACAGAAGTAGCTTACCACCACCGAGTGTGACTGAGGAGTGAATGAATAATGGGATGTAAAGCGCCTTGAGTATTAGAAAGGCGCTATATAAATCCCATCCATTATTATTATTATTATTAAACCAGCATCTGCAGTTCCTTCCAACACAAAGATATTCAACCATGTGTGTTTATCTTAATGACCCTATGCCTAATGAGAAAGGGATTGCAGATGCTGGAAAATGGCACAGCAGATTATGTGGCGCAGCGGTAGATCTGCTGCCTTACAGCGCCGGGCACCCGTGTTCGATCCTGATTATGGGTGATGTCTGTACGGAGATTTCTGCGTGAGTTTTCTTCAGGATCTTCGGTTTCCTCCCACATCCTAAAGAGGTACAGGTTTGTAGGTTAATTGGTTTTGGTGAAAAAAAATTAAATTGTCCCTAATGTGTATAGGATAGTGTGCGTGTGTGGGGATCGCAGGTCGGCGCGGACTCGGTGGGCCGAAGGGCTTGTTTGCGTGCTGTATCTCTAAACTAAACTAAATAAGAATAACATAAGATCTTCATTTGAGCTGCAGATATAAGGAACTGCAGATGCTGATGTACAAAAAAAAAGACACAAAGTGCTGCAGTAACTCAGTGGGCCGGACAGCATCTTAGTTTAGACTCAACCCGACCCAAAGCGTCTCAACCAGAAACGTCAACCATTCCTTCTCTCCAGAGATGCTGCCTGTCCCACTGAGTTACTCCAGCATTTTGTGTCTGTCTTTGATGTAAACCGGCATCTGCAGTTTCTTCATACAGCAACTCAGTTTGGTTTATTATCACATGTACTGAGGTATAGTGAAAAGCTTTTTTGTTGCGTGCTGTCCAGTTGGTGAAAATACTATATATGATTACAATCAAACCGTCCACAGTGTACAGGTACAGCATAAAGGCTATAACATTCATGCAAGGTAAAGTCCGATTAAAGATAGTTTGAAGGTCCCCAATAATGGTAGAAGAGAGGTCAGATCTGCTCTCTAGCTGATGAGACGACAGTTCAGTTGCCTGATGACAGCTGGGAAGACACTGTCCCTGAATGTGGGGTGTAAAATCTGAATTTGAAACGTCTTCGCCTGTATCCACCTATCACTTGCCAAGGATTGTCCCACCCCTCATCTCTCTTCCAACTTTCTCCCCGCTGCTACAATGGTCCTATAGAAGGGATCTGTGTTGGGTCCACTGTTGTTTGTCATGTACATCAATGATCTGGATGATGGTGTGGTAAATTGGATTAGTAAGTATGCAGATGATACTAAGATAGGTGGGGTTGCGGGTAATGATGTAGAGTTTCAAAGTCTACAGAGAGATTTATGCCAGTTGGAAGAGTGGGCTGAAAGATGGCAGATGGAGTTTAATGCTGATAAGTGTGAGGTGCTACATCTTGGCAGGACAAATCAAAATAGGACGTACATGGTAAATGGTAGGGAATTGAAGAATGTAGGTGAACAGAGGGATCTGGGAATAACTGTGCACAGTTCCCTGAAAGTGGAATCTCATGTAGATAGGGTGGTAAAGAAATCTTTTGGTGTGCTGGCCTTTATAAATCAGAGCATTGAGTATAGAAGTTGGGATGTAATGTTAAAATTGTACAAGGCATTGGTGAGGCCAATTCTGGAGTATGGTGTACAATTTTGGTCGCCTAATTATAGGAAGGATGTCAACAAAATAGAGAGAGTACAGAGGAGATTTACTAGAATGTTGCCTGGGTTTCAGCAACTAAGTTACAGAGAAAGGTTGAACAAGTTAGGGCTTTATTCTTTGGAGCGCAGAAGGTTAAGGGGGGACTTGATAGAGGTTTTTAAAATGATGAGAGGGATAGACAGAGTTGACGTGGAAAAGCTTTTCCCACTGAGAGTAGGGAAGATTCAAACAAGGGGACATGACTTGAGAATTAAGGGACTGAAGTTTAGGGGTAACATGAGGGGGAACTTCTTTACTCAGAGAGTGGTAGCTGTGTGGAATGAGCTTCCAGTGAAGGTGGTGGAGGCAGGTTCGTTTTTATCATTTAAAAATAAATTGGATAGTTATATGGATGGGAAAGGAATGGAGGGTTATGGTCTGAGCGCAGGTATATGGGACTAGGGGAGATTATGTGTTCGGCACGGACTAGAAGGGTCGAGATGGCCTGTTTCCGTGCTGTAATTGTTATATGGTTACATGGTCCCCACCCAAAATATCACCTATCCATGTTCTCCACAGATGCTGCCTGACCCGCTGAGTTACTCCAGCACTCTGTAAAACGTCACTTATCCATGTTCTCCACAGATGCTGCCTGACCCGCTGAGTTACTCCAGCACTCTGAAACGTCACCTATCCATGTTCTCCAGCGGTGTTGTTGTAAACCAGTATCTGCAGTTCATTGTGTCTACATCTGGAATATCAATAGCCTACTTGACCTTGTAGGGAGTTGTAAACAGTTTTCATCTTGTCCTTGACAAATTCCAACTGATATCATCAAGAAGCTTGTATCCAGTTCCACTATAGTTATCGCTAAACCTGCGTGATTTAACGGTGCTTTGAGTGGAATAACCAAGTTGTATCCTAAGTCAGTCAATAGCTTTAGACGTTAGAGGTACAGCGCAGAAACAGGCCCTTTGGCCCACCGAGTCCGGGCCGACCAGCCATCATTAGCACTATTCCATGCACGAGGGACAATTTACAATTTTACCAAAGCCAATTAACCTACGGACCTGCACGTCTTTGGAGTGTGGGAGGAAACCAGAGCACCCGGAGAAAACCCACGGGGAGAACGTACAAACTCCGTACAGACAACAACATAGTCAGGATGGAACCCGGGTCCCTGGCGTAGTAAGGCAGCAACTCTACAGGGCTCACGCTTAACTTTTTTTCCCTGTTGCCAGCCGGGCAACCTAGGCAGCTTTTTAGGTTGCCAAATGACAGTTTAGGTGGCCATTTAAGACGGCTTGCATGACGCGTGCAATAATGTGCTTGGACGAAGTGCGAAGTTACCAGTCGGAATTATGCTCAATGAAGCATTCACATATTATTTCTGCTTCAAATAAAGTCACAAACTAACCATATATTCACCAATCAAGGCATGATATATACCACAATGACATGCAGCAAAACTATAATACAGTATCTCAACTCTTTTTACACGTTGCAATGAATGCAATTTCTATTATTTCTTTCCACTTCCAAACAAATATGTGGTTGGATTATTCAGCGTATGATCAACCTGTTTCAATAAATCCTGGACCATGGTAACATATATGCTTAATCATGCACTCTACAGATTGATGCAAGCATGTTTTCTGTGAAGGACCGAAAATTATCATGACATGGCCATAACATGGGTCGTTATTGCTATTGGCACAGAAACACTCTCGCTTCCCACATAATTTGTCCACAACAAAATATACAGGTTGCAAGGAAATTTCTAAAGGCATTTTATGATAATAGCTGTTAAAACCGACTATACCCATCTGACAGGTTAAACATTACACTAACTGACAAGAGATGGCCAAAGGACATAACTGCAGCAAATGTTCTTTTGGTATTATGTTTAAAGTTGTCAAAATGCCACATTACCGGACATTCAGAATAGATGCACGTGTTGTGAACAGCAATGAAGATACCCAGCTTGTACGCACCAGATTAATAAAATATTATTGATAAACGCTGTTTCCATCATTCCCACTTCTGAATTAACGTTATAATTTCAACTGAAATATCTCCTGACCAAATTCCTGATGTATATGACCGACTGTAGAAGTAAAACCTGGATAAATCCAACGTATGGTTGTGAATGTATACAAAGGTGCTGGAGAAACTCAGCGGGTGCAGCAGCATCTATGGAGCGAAGGAAATAGGCAACGTTTCGGGCCGAAACCCTTCTTCAGAATTGTGAATGTGCACAGATGTTGCTCATTAAATTACTACAGTACTGATACTCCATATTAAGAGCATTGATTTGCCATTAAAATGAATTAGAAACATAGAAAATAGGTGCAGGAGGCCATTCGGTCCTTCGAGTCAGCACCGCCATTCATTATGATCATGGCTGATCGTCCCCTATCAATAAACCGTGCCTGCCTTCTCCCCATATCCCTTGACTCCACTAGCCCCTAGAGCTCTATCTAACTCTATCTTAAATCCATCCAGTGATTTGGCCTCCACTGCCCTCTGTGGCAGGGAATTCCACAAATTCACAACTCTGGTTGAAAAGGTTTTTTCTCACCTCAGTCTTAAATGGCCTCCCCCTTATTCTAAGACTGTGGCCCCTGGTTCTGGTCTCGCCCAACATTGGGAACATTTTTCCTGCATCTAGCTTGTCCAGTCCTTTTATAATTTTATATGCTTCTATAAGATTGCCCCTCATCCTTCTAAACTCCAATGAATACAAGTTATCAAACATAGTCAATGTTCGCTCTGAAGACATTTCCAGCACAATAGGGTCGGGGGGGGGGGGGGGTGAATCAGTGCGGGAGAGATGGATAGGGGGGGGGAGGTTGAGAAGGCAATCGGTGCGGGATGGATGAATTGAGGCTGGGGAATTAGTGCGTGTTGGTTGGAGTATGTAAAATTTTGAGGGGAGAGCGCGGGGCATGTCAGTGAGGGTTGAATGGGGGGGATCAGTACGGGATGGATGGGGGGAGCAGTGCAGGATGAATGGGAAGGGGGGTTAGTACAGGATAAATTGGGGGACCAGTGTAGGATGGATTGGGGGGTGGCAGGAGAATTAATGCGATGTGAATAGTGAGATGTGTGCAGGATGAATAGATTGGGGGGGGGGGGTGGGTAGATGGGGAGGGGAGCACAGGGGATGTCAGTGAGGACAGAATAGAGGCGGGAATGGGGATAAGTGCGGGATGGAGAGGATGGGTCTCAGGATAAAGGGGGTGGAGGGGGGCGTACGAGAGAGAGAGAGAGGGAGAACGGCGGAAGGGGCCTCCCCCTTCCTCCCTCCCTCCTCTCGGCCTCGGCGTGCGGCAGCAAAGATCATAGATCTAGTATCTTTGTGCGGGAAGGTTTGTTTTGAAAGTGGTTATCGCCGTTGGTGGAGTGGCACGCAGCGGCCACTACGTGGGCAGGCTGGGTGCAGTGGAGGAGGAGGTGGAGCCGCTGCTGCTGTGCGGGACCCGTCATTCGCTCCGACCCTCCGTCACCCTGCAAGCCGTCACCCCGAAGCGTCACTTATTCCCTTTCTCCAGAGATGCTGCCTGTCCCGCTGAGTTACACCAGTTTTTTGTGTCTCTCTTTGGTATAAACCAGTATCTGCAGTGTCAAGCCGGGCAAAATTAGACGACTTTTAGGTTGCCCGGCGGCACTTTAGGTGGCCATTGGCAACCTGGCAACCTTTAATTTCGAGCCCTGTTCTACCGCTGCACCACCCTGCCGCCCGTCCTCAATCCAGTCCTCTGCTTTCTCAGCTGTTCAGCAGACAGACATACAGAGCCTGACTCACTCTTTGCTATTGCAGAATATGTTGGTTTTTTGGGAAATGGTGAACACGTGTTAAGGCTCTGGCATTTGATTCTGAGGCAAATAGGGTGAGTCATCTGACAGTCAAAGTGAAGATAGACACAAAAAAGCTGGAGTAGCTGCACAGTGGCGCAGCGGTAGAGTTGCTCCCTCACAGCGCCAGAGACCCGGTTTCGATCCTGACTATGGGTGCTGTCTGTAAGGAGATTGTATGTTCTCCCCCGTGACCTGCGTGGGTTTTCTCCGAGATCTTCAGTTTCTTCCCACACTCCAAAGACGTGCAGGTTTGTAGGTTCATTGGCTTGGTATAAATGTAAATTGTCCCTTGTGTGTAGGATAGTGTTAGTGGGCGGGGATCTCTGGTCGGCACAGACTCGGTATGCCGATGGGCCTGTTTCTGCACTGTATCTCTAAACTAAACTCAATGGGTCCGGCATCATCTCTGGTGAAGAGCAATAGGTGGCGTTTTGGGTCGAGACCCTTCTTCATACTGAGAGGCAGGGGAGAGGGAACTGAGAGATTTGAAAAGGCACATAGAACAATTTAACAATATTAATGAATGATATGCAAAAGGACATATCAAAGCTAGTAACGGTGAACGTGGAAAGGTGGAGCCCACAATGGTCCATTGTTGGCTGTGGAGAAGGTGATAATGAGTGGATACAAACAGTGAAACTCAGTAGGACGACAATGAAACTAGTACATAAGTATATAAATTATAGGGGCAGAATTAGGCCATTCGGTCCATCCAATCATGGCTGATCTATCTCTCCCTCCTAACCCTACCTTCTCCCCATAACCCCTGACACCTGTACTAATCAAGAATCTATCTCTGTCTTAAAAATATCCATTGTCTTGGCTCCACAGCCTTCTGTGGCAAAGAACTCCACAGATTCACCACCCTCTGAGTAAAGACATTCCTCCTCACCTCCTTCCTATAGGAACATCCTTTAATTCTATGACCTCTGGTCCTAGACTCTCCCACTAGTGGAATCATCCTCCCCACATCCACACTATCCAGGCCTATCCAGAAGGATGATAATGTGTGGGGGAGGGGTGGAGAGATAGGGAGAACAAGAGTTACTTGATGTTAGAGAAATCAAGAATGGTACCGCTGGGTGGTAAGCTGCTCAAGCGAAGTATGAGGTGCTGTTGCGTGTTCCTTTCATCATCCACTTACTAAGTGTGTTGTGAATGTATAGGCATTTTTCTTTTGCAGATGTCCATTTTAGTAGGTTTTTTATGACCAGGGACTGCAAAACGAGATTGCTTGCACATTCCATTGGTGTTTAAAACTGAAGCAGAACATTTGGGGAGTCACGAGCATTTGGGGAGTCACGAAAGAACTGCAGGGCAGGGATGTTGAGCAGCAAACAAAGTGCTGGAGGAACTCAGCGGGTCCAAGGTCTTGGAAAAGGGTCCCGATCTGAAACATCGATCTGATCTGCCCATTGCCTCTCCCCAGGTGCTGCCTGGCCCTGTTGATCATTATTGTCACAGAACCATGCCCCTCAGCCCAACTCATCCTAACCTGCTCCATCTGAAGAGGGGTCTCGACCCAAAACGTCACCCATTCCTTCTCTCCAGAAATGCCGCCTGTCCCGCTGAGTTACTCCAGCATTTTGTGTGTAGGCTCCATCTAAGCTGGTCCCACCTGCTGGCTTCTGGCCCTTTTCCCACTCGGCCTTTTCCTATCCATGTTCCTGTCCAAGTGTTACAGTACCTGCCTTAACAATATCCTCTCTTTCCATATATCGGTCACCCTCTATAAGTGGGAAGAGTTATCCCTCAGGTTCCTATTAAATCCTGACCCTCTCAGTTTAAACCTATGTCCTCTGGTTCTTGGTTCTCCTACCCTGGGTATTAGACGCTGTGCATTCATCCTATCTATTCCCCTCGGGATTTTTAACGCCTCTATAAGATCACCCCTTAGCCTCCAGCGCTCCAAGGAATAAGTTCCTGGCTTCCATATCTTCCAAATTCTCAGATTCTTCAAACTGAAGAAGGGTGGCGAACCGAAATGTCACCCATTCCTTCTCTCCAGAGAAGCTGCCTGTCCCGCTGAGTTACTCCAGCATTTTGTGTCTGTCTGTCTGTCTTCGTTGGGATGATGGGCCTGTGTCCACGCTGTGCCTCTACATCTCATGATTCTGATTCTGACTTGTTGGAGCTAATCGAGCTGCACCTCCATCAATTGAATGGTGCCAGAGCATTTTCCTTTGGAAAAATTGGCCAAGGACTCCAGTCAACATCCAGTGGGCAGATGTTGGACACACACTGGGTCCCACCGTCCTCCGGGAATTTCAAAGCAGCCAGTTTTCTCCCCCTTCCTGACCTGAAGGTCGTGGCTCCTTGCCTGTAGGTTATTCAGTGGAGAGCCTGTGATGCTTCCTTCAACTGTTCATCTTCAACTGTTCTACTCAACTATTCATCGAGTCCACTCCTCCATTCAATCATAGCTGATATCTGCCTCCTAATCCCATTCTCCTGCCTTCTCCCCATTACCCTTGACACCCGTTCTAATCAAGAATTTGTCTATCTCTGCCTTAAACATATCCACTGATGGCCTCCACAGCCCTCTGTGGCAATGAGTTCCACAGATTAACTACCCTCTGACTAAAGAAGTTCCTCCTCACCTTTTTAAAAGAGCGCCCTCTAATTCTGAGCAGGGCTCGAAATTAACGGTTGCCCGGGTGCCATTGACCACTCATAGTGCCGCCGGGCAACCTAAACACCGAGTCATTTTGCCCGGCTTGGCTACCAGATACTGGTTTGTACCGAAGATAGACACAAAAAACTGGAGTAACTCCACAAAAAAACTGGCAGCATCTCTGGAGAAAAGGAACGCAACGTTTTGTGTCGGTGGTGACGGCTGTATTGCGTGGGAAAGATACTAGGTGTGGGGTGAGGAAGGGTTGGAGCGAATGATGGGCCCCGAACAGCGGCTCCATCTCCTCCTCCTCCCGCACCCCGCCCGCCCTGATAGCGGCCGCTGCTTGCAAACCCGCTAACGGCGCTTTAAAAACAAAGCGCCATTAGCGGGTTTGCAAGCAGAGGCCCTTATCAGGGTGGGCGGGCGGGGTGCGGGAGGAGGAGGAGATGGAGCCGCTGTCGCGGCCGTGGCCGCTGCTGCCGCTGTGCGGGGCCCGTCATTAGCTCCGACCCTTCTGAAGCAGCTGCACCAGAGATCCTATAGCTATGGGATCTTTGAGCTGCAGCGCTCGGCCCCGCACCTTGCTGTTGGCTGGCGGAGGAGGGAGGCGGTGGCGAGGAGATCCTAACGGCCAAGGCAGCGGGGCGATGTTGTCCGAGGAGCGCTGACCCTCCTTCCTCCCCACCTCACCCCCCTTCTCTCTCTCTCTCTCTCTCTCTTGTACGCCACCTCCACGCCACCCCCCCCCTCTTATCCTGGGACCCCTCCTCTCCATCCTGCACTGATCCCCATTCCCGCCTCTATTCAGTCCTCACTGACATCCCGTGTGCTCCCCTCCCCATCTCCCCCCCCCCCCCAATCTATTCATCCTGCGCTGATCACCCTATCCACCTCGCATTGATTCTCCTGCCAGCCCCCCCCCCCCCCCCCCCCCCCCATCCAACACTGGTTCCCCAATTCACCCTGTACTTACCCCTTTCCCATCCATCCTGCACTTCTTCTCCATCCATCCTGTACTGATTCCCCATCCATCCTTTACTAATCCACACATTCATCCCGTACTGACCCACCCTCCATTTACCCAGCACCTTCCCCTCATTCATCCTGTAGTGATCACCCATTCATCCTGCACAGACCTTCTGATCCACACTGTACTGACCCCCCCTCAGACTAGTCATTAAGGTGGAAATTTGCAGATTCTTGATTGGTAGGGCTGTTAACAGTTATGGGGAGAAGGCAGGAGAATGGGGTTCAGAGGGAAAGATAGATCAGCCACGATTGAATGGCGGAGTGGACTCGCTGGGCTGAATGACCAACTTCTGCTCCTATGACGTATGAACCTACTGTACCATACCGTGTAGCTGTCCAAAATAGTGTAAGTCTTCTTGCAAATATCCAGTGGGTAGTTGTTGGATACCAATTCAGCCCACAGCCCCTGTTAAATTGCAAGTGGAGATTTAATATAGTCACGTACAGTGAAAAGCTTTGTTCTGTATGATCTCTAAACAGATCAGATATACCCTGCAGAGATACAATCAGTTCAATCTCAAGTACAATAGGTAGAGCAGAGGGAAAGATACAGAGTGCAGAATATAGTTCTCAGCATTGTAGCGCATCAGTTCCAGAGACAAAGTCCAATGTACGCAATGGAGCAGAGGTGAATCGGACAGTGCCCTAGCTTGGGGAAGGACCGTTCAGAAGCTTGATAACAGAGGGGGTGAAACTGATCCTGAGTCTGGTGGTGTTTCCGTCCCTTCTGCCTGATGGGACGGAAACACCATGCAAACACATGCAAACACACAGGCACACACCTGTAAACACACATGCACTTACACGCACACGCAGGCTTGCGCACACACACACACACACACACACACACAGGCTTGCGCACACACACACACACACACGTAGGCTTACACGTACGCACAACACACATGCAGGTTTGCACACACACAGGTTTACACACACACAGGTTTACACACACACACAGGTTTACACACACACATAGGTTTACACACACACAAACACACAGGCTTACACACACATAACACATGTGCAGGTTTGCACACACACGCAGGCTTACACAAGCACGAACACGCACACTGCGTGCACCAGCTCATGAAATGTGAAGCAGATGTGAGAGTTGCAAGGATTAAGTACTGTGCCTGCAGCAACAGATGAGCAACTTCCAGCCAAAGTGAACAAGCTATAATTAAGAAGTAACACGCAAACCTCTCTCGCAATGGAGCTCTGTTTTTAAACAGCTGGGTTGTTAGTTTTGTTCTTCAGAATTGCAGCTTTCTACTTATTCCAATTACCTTGCAAGCTTCCCTGAACATTAGCACTGCTGATAATTGTGGGTTATAAGAGTTATCACGGCACGGTGGCGCAGTGGTAGAGTTGCTGCTTCACAGCGCCAGACCCGGGTTCCATCCTGACCATGGTTGCCGTCTGTAGTGAGTGTGTACATTCTCCCCGTGACCTATGTGGGTTTTCCACAGGTGTTCCGTTTCCTCCCACACTATGAAGGTTTGTAGCTTAACATGCTTCGGTACGTATTGTAAATTGTCTCTGGTGTGGTACGGCAGTGTTAGTGTAAGGGGGTGATCGCTGGTTGGCGCGGACTGAGTGGGCCGCAGGGCCCGTTTACGCGCTGTATCTTTAAAGTATACACAACCAAACCTGGGTTTAATTCTTCCTCAAGACACATTAAAATCTCCCAACCCCATCTATCAAGTTGCATTTCCCCACCATTCACAGCATTTTGGGGGCAGACTTTCTCAGCAGTGACTAGACAAGTAAATCAGTGGAATATCGAAGATAGACACAAAATGCTGTGGTAACTCAACGGGACGAGACTGAGAGTCAGGGGAGAGGGTTGATAAGTGGAATAGACCGGGGTGGATGAGAGGAATAGATCGGGTAGAAGCACAGAGTCTCTTGCCCAGAGTAGGGGAATCGCGAACCAGAGGACATAAGTTTAAGGTTAAGGGGAAAAGATTTAATTGGATTCTGAAGGGTAACTTTTTCACACAAAGGGTGGTGGGTGTATGGAACAAGCTGCCAGAGGAGGTAGTTGAGGCTGGGACTAACCCAACGTTTAAAAAACATTTAGACAAGTACATGGATAGGACAGATTTGCAGAGATATGGGCCAAACGTGGGCAGATAGTACTGGTGTAGAAGAGGGGAATCTTGGCCGGTCTGGGCAAGTTGGGCCGAAGGGCCTGCTTCCACATTGTATCACTCTATGACTCTATAAGTGAATGGGTGGAAGAGCATCACTTTGGTGCGTAATATTCAGGGGCAGGAGAACTGTGGCAACTGTTGCTTTAGACGCCATTGGCCCCAGCTGTCGTTCCGTAGCGTGGTCGACTGCAAACTTGAGCAACACATGGGAGATCTCATCTTCCCAGCACTTGGAATGAAACGCATCTCCTCCTGCTGAGGTCAAGGGAGGGGAGACTGAGGGGGATTGATGGCAGCAAGTGAAACTTGATCCAGCTTTCCACAATCCATCTGGCCAAAAATCCTCCCTCTCTCCATTAACCCTTGCTGGGACTTCTTTACAACATCATTGAAAGTGACCTGGACTTGCACCATCATATTTGTTGAATTTAGGGAGATACAGCGTGGAAACGGGCCCTTGGGCCCACCCGTACACTTGCTCGACCCTACACACAAGTGACAATTTGGAGAAGCCAATTAACATGCGCGTCTGTGGAATGTGGGAACATATCGGAGATAACCCACTCAGGTCACGGGGAGCACATGTAAACTCCGTACAGACTGCGCCCATAGACAAGATCGAACCCGGGTCTCTGGCGCTGTGAGGTAGCGACACTGACGCTGCGCCACCGTGCCGCCCAATTGCCATGTTTCAGCCGGAAATTTTTTGTTCTTTTCCCTTTGGTTTTTAAAGATGTTTATTTAGATTTAACGGTGGCGCAGCAGTAGAGTTGCTGCCTTCAGCACCAGAGTCCCGGGTTCGATCCTGACTGCGGGTGCTGTCTGTACGGAGTTTGTACGTTCTTCCCGTGATTTACGTAATTTTTTTCTGGGTGCTCCAGTTTCCTCCCACACTCCAAACACGTACAGGTTTGTAGGTTAATTGGTTTTGGTAAGAATTATAAATTGTCTCTAGTGTGTAGGATGGTGCTAATGTGCGGGGAACGCTGGTCGGCACAGACTCGGTGGGCCGAATGGCCAGTTTCCGCACTGTAATCTCTAAACTAAACTAAACCTGGGTTTACTTTTTTTCCAACACACATTGAAATCTTCCCAGGCTGCATTTCTCCACCATTCACAGCATTTTGGGGGTCGGATTTCCTAATGGGAGCAGGGAAATATCGCTTCATGCTCGGATCATTTGTATCGGTTGCACAAGGACTTGATCCAAACCATCTGGAGTTTGCATGATCACCCTGTGACCGCGTGGGTTTTCTCCGGGTGCTCCGGTTTCCTCCCACATCCCAAAGACGTGAGAGTCTGTAGGTTAATTGGCTTCTGTAAATTGCCCCGAGTGTGTGGGTGAGTGGTAGAATCTGGGGCAGAATTGACGACGATATGGAGCGAATATAGTTGGATTAGATTAATGTAGGTTTAGAGGGATAAATGGATAGGAAAGGTTTGAAGGCTAATAGAGCTAAGGGCCAAACGTGGGCAAATAGGACAAGCTAAGATACGGAATCCTAGTCGGTGTGGGTGAATTGGACCAAATGGCCTGTTTCCATGATGTATAACTGTCTATAAGTGCCTGATGGTAGCATGGACTCGGTGGGCTGAAGGGCCTGTTTCTATGCTATTTGACTTTATTACTCCATGATTTGTGTACATGTGCCTGATGATATAACCATATAACCATATAACAATTACAGCACGGAAACAGGCCATCTCGACCCCTCTAGTCCGTGCCGAACACATAATCTCCCCTAGTCCCATATACCTGCGCTCAGACCATAACCCTCCATTCCTTTCCCATCCATATAACTATCCAATTTATTTTTAAATGATAAAAACGAACCTGCCTCCACCACCTTCACTGGAAGCTCATTCCACACAGCTACCACTCTCTGAGTAAAGAAGTTCCCCCTCATGTTACCCATAAACTTCAGTCCCTTAATTCTCAAGTCATGTCCCCTTGTTTGAATCTTCCCTACTCTCAGTGGGAAAAGCTTTTCCACGTCAACTCTGTCTATCCCTCTCATCATTTTAAAAACCTCTATCAAGTCCCCCCTTAACCTTCTGCGCTCCAAAGAATAAAGCCCTAACTTGTTCAACCTTTCTCTGTAACTTAGTTGCTGAAACCCAGGCAACATTCTAGTAGTGATAGCATGGGCTTGGTGGGCCGAAGGGCCTGTTTCCATGCTGGATCTCACTGTGAGTCTGCCCCAAATGTAATTTATTTTTACGCGGTCATGGAGCAGAATTTTTCATCAGGGAGTTACCACGGTTACTGGCTGTTGGTCCGAGTAGGGTTGTGTACCATGGCAACAGAATTTTGTTTTCAAAAATAAACTTTATTCATAATTTTGAAAATGTTTACCAAACGAAAACTGTGCAAAAACTCTTCACACATTTTTGGTGTCTTGTACATTCAATGGTGTTGACACCCTTGCCACTCATGTGGCCCCATGGGGTGATAACCCTTCCCTTGTTTGAGACGTGTCACCATCGGAGTGATGGTGCAGCTCAATAGGCCTTTGGTTAGGTCGCATATGGAATATTGCGTGTAGTTCTGGTCGCCCCATTGCAGGAAGGATGTGGAGCCTTTGGAGAGTGTGCAGAGGAAGTTAACCAGAATGGTGCCTGGATCAGAGGGCTTCAGGTCTGGAACGTTGAAGGATGAGGGGAGAGGAGTGAGGGCCTGGAACGCATTGTCAGGGCTGGTGGGGGAGGCAGATACAACAGTCGTTTTAGCTATTGAATTTTAGAGATACAGAGTGGAAACAGGCCCTTCAGTCCATCTAGTCCACGCCGACCATCGATCACCCGTTCATACTACTATGTTAATCCACTTTTGCATCCACTCCCCACACACTAGGGGCAGTTTACAGAGGGTCAATTAACCTACACGCCCGCACGTCTGTGGGATGTGGGAGGAAACCGGAGCACCCGGAAGAAACCCACGCAGTCACACGGACAGCGCCCGGGGTCAGGATCGAACCTGGGTCCCTGGCGCTGTGAGACAGTAGATCATACACAGACTGGGGAGGTCAGTTTAACTGGTGTTCGGCACAGATATTGTGGGCCGAAGGGCCTGTTCCTGCACTGTGCTGTTCCACGTGACTCTCCCCCTCAATGTCCAGTCAGCAGAACAGCCTGTAAAGTTTGCACGAGATTAGTGGTTTATATCTAAGTTTATATATAAAAGAGACCAACGGTTCCTTTCTTTTTCCCCCTCCCCCTCCCCCTCCCCCATTTCCAAAGAGGCTTGAAGCTCCAGCTGGGCCTTTCCTTGCGTGAATGAGAGAGAATTTAATACAGGGAATGTGTGTTGACATCTGAGCCTTTCAAAGTCTTTGATGTCTGCGGCTGTAGTCTCGACAATAACCATTATGTAAAGAGCTCAGCCAAGTGATTCCCTAAGTCAGCAGAAAGCAGAAACCTCGACTGACTCTGGACTTTATACACGGTTTGCTTTTTTCTCTCTTCCCCCCCCTCCCTCCCCCTCCCCTCTTTGTCAGCTCAGCAAATGTTTCACAATTTCAACTTTGCTTCCAGCCAAGTTAAACTTGCTTTCAAGACAAATCAGTTTAAAAAATATATATATGTACGTTGGGAAAGGGAGGGGAGGTCTGTGATAATCTAACAGAGTTCAGACATGATTGAAGCCAGACTGATTTACTTCCTGTAGCGTGCTACGGTTCTGGACAGCACATCTCTCTCCACTTAATCCCCATAGTGCCGCACTTAGAGACACACTGGGCTGAGTTTGATGCTGTTGACGGCCATAATGCTCTCTGGGCCTATATATGTTTTTAGTTTAGAGACGCAGGCCCTTCGGCCTACCGAGTCCGCGCCGACCAGCGATGGTGGATGGCTGTTTGTCGGGTTGGAGGCAGGTGACTAGTGGGGTGCCTCAGGGATCTGTGTTGGGTCCTTTGTTGTTTGTCATGTACATCAATGATCTGGATGAAGGGGTGGTAAATTGGATTAGTAAGTATGCAGATGATACCAAGATAGGGGGTGTTGTGGATAATGAAGAGGATTTCCAAAGTCTACAGAGTGATTTAGGCCATTTGGAAAAATGGGCTGAAAGATGGCAGATGGAGTTTAATGCTGATAAATGTGAGGTGTTACACCTTGGCAGGACAAATCAAAATAGGACGTACATGATAAATGGTAGGGAATTGAAGAATACAGTTGAACAGAGGGATCTGGGAATAACCGTGCATAGTTCCTTGAAGGTGGAATCTCATATAGATAGGGTGGTAAAGAAAGCTTTTGGTATGCTAGCCTTTATAAATCAGAGCATTGAGTATAGAAGCTGGGATGTAATGTTAAAATTGTACAAGGCATTGGTGAGTCCAAATCTGGAGTATGGTGTACAATTTTGGTCGCCCAATTATAGGAAGGATGTCAACAAAATAGAGAGAGTACAGAGGAGATTTACTAGAATGTTGCCTGGGTTTCAACAACTAAGTTACAGAGATAGGTTGAATAAGTTAGGTCTTTATTCTCTGGAGCGCAGAAGGTTAAGGGGGGACTTGATAGAGGTCTTTAAAATGATGAGAGGGATAGACAGAGTTGATGTGATCAAGCTTTTCCCTTTGAGAATAGGGAAGATTCAAACCAGAGGACATGACTTCAGAATTAAGGGACAGAAGTTTAGGGGTAACATGAGGGGGAACTTCTTTACTCAGAGAGTGGTAGCGGTGTAGAATGAGCTTCCAGTGGAAGTGGTGGCGGCAGGTTCGTTGGTATCATTTAAGAATAAATTGGATAGGCATATGGATGAGAAGGGAATGGAGGGTTATGGTATGAGTGCAGGCAGGTGGGACTAAGGGAAAAAAAAAATTGTTCGGCGCGGACTTGTAGGGCCGAGATGGCCTGTTTCCGTGCTGTAATTGTTATGTTATATGGTTATTAACACCACTAGGGCTGCCAACTTTCTCACTCCCAAATAAGGGACTAAAAGGACAGATAAGGGACTGGTAAACTGAGTGGTGTTTCCTAAAGTTTACATCAAAGATCTTATAGCAGAGCAAGATGGCCTACTCCTACACAAAACACGTAGTACGGTCATGGGCAGATTCATGGGTGATTATAGGACCCATTTTAGCAACCAGCCTCCGCCATCTTGTTCCGCCATCTTGCTTCCGGCCAAAGATCGGATCTTTGCTTCCGCCTCCGCTCCCGTATCTTCGACTTGGGCGGGGAGAGGGGGTGCGCGGCCCGGGGCAGCGGGGAGAAGGGGTCCGGGGCATCGGGGAGAGGGGGGGGTGCGCGGCCCGTGGCAGTGGGGCGAGAGGAGGGGAGTAGTGCAAGTGGGGTAGTGGTGGACCAGGTGGGTAGGGCCGGGCCGGGAGAGGGAGAGAGCAAAGATCTTATAGCGGAGCTCCGGTATAAGATCTTTGGGAGAGAGAGGTGGGTTAGGGGCCGGGGTGCAGAGAGCATGGGGAGAGATGTGGGGTTGGGGGAGTTAAGGGACTACAGCATAGGAGGGGGGGAGATATTGTAGTGTGGGGGGAGGCGAGGGAGTGCCGGGGGGGGGGGGGGGCCTAGTGTGTGTGAAGTTACGGGGAGGTTTACAATGTTTATTATTTAATGTCCCTTGCTTGTCTAGTCTGAAATATAGTTCATCATTGGATATAAAAATCAGAAGAAATATAATTGTGTGTGTTATATGATTATATACATCTATATCGCATTCATGTATGTGTGTTTATAAACATTTTATTCTTTAACAAGAATTAACAGAAGTATGAACTAACAGAATTATGAATCTAACCCTATATCACACACAAAAGCTGTTCCCCCGCAATGTTGATTACCCTGGGAGTCCTGGGTCGGGTAGGTTCCGGTTACTACAAAATCAACTCAAACACAGCTTATGAGCCATTTAAAAAGAAATGATTTAAAAAACATTAAAAAAGACAATTACCAGAGTTAAAATTTATTCTTGACAAGAATTAACAGAAGTGTGAACTAACAGAATTATGAATCTAACCCTATATCACACACACAAACTGTTCCCCCGCAACGTTGATTACACTGCGAGTCGGGTCGGGTCGGGTAGAGTCCGGTTACTAAAATGGGTGGGGGAAAATGCCCAGGATCCCCTCCGTAGCGTACTACACGTCAGCCCATTGCATTTCGCAGGAGTAGCCTATCTTGCTCCGCTATAGGATCTTTGGTTTGCATTGGCATTATCTGCTGCACAGGCTGTGACGTGTCTAATATCCACTTCATACTTTTCCAGGCAGCTCATCTGAGCTTGATGTATTCCATTTGCAGTTTCATCACTGCCTTCATAAAAGACAAGTAACTTACACCGCACTCCTTCAGAGACCGAGAAATATCTCACGCACACTGGAAACATTTTTCTATCTCCCTTGTTTGAGGCGTCTGTGGCAACTGAGAAATACGCGGGATCAGCGGGCTCACCTTCATTGGTCGGGGACAGATCATCCATAATATCCCGCACAGTCATTGTAATCATCTCAGCTTTCGTTCTTCCCAAGTGCATCTTTTTCACAACATTTGAGTAATGAAACAATGCACCGTTGGGCTTAGCAAGATTTTGTCATTACCGCAGTAGATTTCACCAAGAATGCACCAATATTGCTTGCACCTTTAGCTAGTGTGGTCTTCATGTGCACTTAGCGTGCCCTCTGGTGATTACAGAGTAGTAGCAGTCAAATACGGAACAAGGGCGGTCCCTTATAGGACAAGTCAAGTCAAGTTTATTTGTCACATACTCATACAAGATGTGCAGTGAAATGAAAGTGGCAATGCCTGCAGATGGTGCAAAAACTACAGAATAGAATAGAACATAACCAGTATTTACATGTTAGAAAATAACTTTTTTACAAAAGACACAACACAACAGTAAATTAGTACAGTAAATTAGTCCCTGGTGAGATAAGAGTTTACAGTCCTGATGGCCTGTGGGAAGAAACTCCGTCTCATCCTCTCTGTTTTCTCAGCGTGACAGCGGAGGCGTTTGCCTGACCATAGCAGCTGGAACAGTCCGTTACTGGGGTGGTAGGGGTCCTTCATAATGTGGCTGGCTCTGGATCTGCACCACCTGGTGTATAGGTCCTGCAGGGGGGCGAGTGTAGTTCCCATAGTGCGTTTGGGCAAACGCACTACTCTCTGCAGAGCCTTCCTGTCCTGGGCAGAGCTGTTCTCAAACCAGTTTGTGATGTTGCCGGACAAGATGCTTTCTACAGCCCCAGAGTAGAAGCATTGAAGGATCCTCAAAGAGACTCTGAATTTCCTCAGCTGCCTGAGGTGGTAAAGGCGCCGCCTTGCGTTACCAGTGCAACAAACCAATTTAGCCCAATATACGGGAGATCCCGGCTAATACGGGGCAGTTGGCAACCCTAAACACCACCCTATACACACTAGGGACAATTTGTCTTACATTTTACATCAAGCCAATTAACCGACAAACCTGCACGTCTTTGGAGTATGGGAGGAAACCGGAGCACCCTGAGAAAACCCACGCGGGTCATGGGGAGAACGTACAAGCTCCGTACAGACAGCACCCGTGGACAGGATCGATCCTGGGTCTCTGGCGCTGCGAGGCAGCAACTCTACCGCTGCGCCAGTACCCTCTGTACTGGGACATAGTCCTAGTATGTAGGATGATGCTAGTTGTACGGGGGATGTACGTGCTGGTGTGGACTCGGTGGGCTGAAGGGCCTGTTCCACGATGTATCCTAAACTAAACTAAACGGAGATCCATGCTTTATCCACCAGCGATACCTGTCCTTGGTCAGCGTGGGCAATGCTGTATAACTGTGACTCCTTTGCTTATGGTGACAAATAGCTAAAGCATGAGGGCCTTGTGAAATAAATCTCACTTTTACGTTCCTGCTCTGGTTTGCTGATGCTGGGGGAACTAGATGGGAAAATGTGGTGGGTACAAGACATGGGTGAAATATTCCAGGTATATGGTTGGTGGGACACCGTCATCTGTCCCATTCCCACAGCACCTGGACTGAAACCCAACCAGGCTTATAGCCCAATTAATTGTTGGGCAAATAAAACTAGCCTGAATTAGCAAGGAGACTGAAAGGATGATGTTTGAACCATGTTTCAGTTATAGATGCAGCATGGAGACAGTCCGTTCAGCCTAAAGAGTCCATGCTGACCATCGATCACCTATTCTCACTAGTTCTATGTTATCCCACTTTCTCATCCACTCCCGACACACTGGGGCCATTAACCTACAAACCCGCACATCTCAGGGATGTGGGTGGAAATAGGAGCATCTGGTCACAGGGAAAACGTGCAAACTCCACACAGATATCAGCCAAGGTCAGGATCGAACCAGGATCTCTTGAGGCAGCAGCTCTAGCACTGTATTGCCAACATTCGTTTGGAGTGGGTACTGATTGTGTACAGCCATGATCACAGTGAATGGTGGTGCTGGATCGAAGGGCCGAATGGCCTGCTCCTGCACCTATTGTCTATTGTTCCATTTGCAAACTCCCTTGTGGAAGGTTTGTGCAAACTCCACACGGACAGCAGCCGAGGCCAGAATCGAACCCGGGGTCTCTGGCACTGCGAGGCAGCGGCTCCAACGGCTGTGCCACTGTGCTGCCCCAAGTTGCCAGTGTCTCCACACCTATGCGAGTTGTTGCATTTGTACCTGCTCCTGTATTGTGCAGACCTCCTCATGTGTGTCTTTGTGTGCCCGCAGGTGGAAGGAGACCAAGTACCGCCAGGTCACACCTTCAGCCATTATAAAACATACAAAATCCGCACTATTAAAGCTGGAACCCTGGAAAAACTGGTAGAAAATCTCCTAACTGATTTTGGAGACAACGACTTCACTTATATCAGCATCTTTCTGTCAACATACCGAGCGTTTGCTACAACAGAGCAGGTACTGGAGCTGCTGCTAGACAGGTGAGAGCAAATAAATCTTAACACTATAACTTGATTTCGACCTTGGTTTATTATTGTCGTGTGTATGGAGCTACAGTGAAAAGCTTTGTTTTGCTCGCTATCCTAACCCCTGCCTTCAGGCATGAGGGACAGAAGTGTGAAAACGCACACCTCCAACGTTCCATCCTACACACTAGGGACAATTTACAGAAGCCAATTAACCTATAAACCTGCACGTCTTTGGAGTGTGGGAGGAAACCGGAGCACCCGGAGAGAACCCATGAGGTCTCAGGGAGAACGTGCAAACTCCGTACAGACAGCGTAGTGAGGATTGAACCCAGGTCTCTGGCGCTGTAAGGCAGCAACTTTTAGTTTTATTTAGTTTAGAGATACAGCGCGGAAACAGGCCCTTTCGGCCCACTGGGTCAGCGCCGACCAGCGACCCTCGCACATTAACACTATCCCATACCCACTAGGGACAATTTTTACATTTACCAAGCCAATTAACCTACAAACCTGTATGTCTTTGGAGTGTGGGAGGAAACCGAAGATCTCGGAGAAAACCCACGCAGGTGACGGGGAGAAGGTACAAACTCCGTACAGACAGCACCCGTAGTCGGGGTTGAACCTGGGTCGCTGGCGCTGTAAGGTAGCAACTACATCACTGCGCCACCGTGCCGCCCTAGTTGAGATAGTTGAGGCAGGAACTATCCCAATGTTTAAGAAGCGGTTAGACGGGTACATGGATAGGACAGGTTTAGAGGGATATGGGCCAAATGCAGGCAGGTGTCACTTGTGTAGATGGGGCATGTTGGTCGGAGTGGGCAAGTTGGGCTGAAGTACCCGTTTCCACACTGTGTGACTCTATGACAATTAAACACTCTTGCCCCTTGATCAGTGGAAAGAGAAACCAAATTAATGTTACAAATTAAAGACATTTCTCTTCCTTTCAATTAGTTTCAGATTTACTGAATGAGCAGCTTCAGTTTTTCTTTCGAATTGAAAAATCTGTTATTTAATTTTTTTTTGCTGAAACATCTTAGTCAGCAACTTTCATTACATTTCATGAATTCTGCAGGGTTACTTGTCTGAAGAAGGATCCCGACCTGAACCTGAAACATGATAGGAGCAGAATTTGGCCATTTGGCCCACCAAGTCTGCCATTCAATCATGGCTGATCTATCTCCCCCTCCTAACCCCATTCTCCTGCCTTCTCCCCATAACTCCTGATACCCATACTAATCAAGAATCTATCTATCTATCTCTGTCTTAAAAAATATTAATTGACTTGGCCTGCACAGCCTTCAATGGCAATGAATTCCACTGATTCGCCACCCTCTGGCTAAAGAAATTCCACCTCATGGGCTTGAGACGGATAGATCGGCCACGATTGAATGGCAGAGCAGACTCGATGGGCCGAATGGCCTAATTCTGCTCCTGAGTTGATAGTGTTGCCCATTTAATGCCCTTTTCTATTCTTGTGCCATCACCCATGGATTTTTTTTACATTGAAGGCACTTAGCACAAGAGATCACTCCACCTACTGGCCCCCTGAAGAATCGTGGAACTCAAACACATAACCAGATGACTTGGTCAAGTAATTAAATCTGCCAGGATCTTGTTGGAAGCTGAGGCAAAAACATCACTTAAATGCAGCCCAGCCTAGTATTTTATTGTGTAGGAACGAACTGCAGATGCCGGTTTAAACTGAAGATAAACACAAAATGCTGGAGTAACTCAGCGGGCTAGGCATCGCCTCTGGAGAAAAAGGATGGATGACGTTTCGGGTCAGGACCCTTCTTCAGACTGCTGAGTTACCCCAGCACTTTGTGTTTATCTTCGGTATATACCAACATCTGCAGTTCCATCCTACACAAGTTTGTAGTTTATTTGGCTGCAGTAAAGTTGTAAAATTATCCCTAGTGTGTAGTTTACGGTGTGAGCGTGGTCGGAGTGGGCTCAGTGGTCTAAAGGACCTATTACTGCGCTGTATCTCTGAAGTGAAGACTCAAAGTGCCTGTCCCACTTATTCGATTTTTTTCGGCGGCATTTAAAAATGTTGAAACTCCAGCGTCGACCAGAAAAAAGTACGACCTTTGGGCGACAACTCACGACCATACAGGCGTCACCCCGTGACATGTAAACTGAGCAAAAATGAGGACATGTCGCGGGGTGACGCCTGTATGGTCGTGAGTAGTTGCCCAAAGGGTCGTACCTTTTTCTGGTCACCGCTGGATGTTCAACATTTTTTACATTTTTGGCGACCTGCTGCTGTGCGACTATGACGGGTGCCGGCAAGTCGCCGAAAAAATTGCGTAAGTGGGACAGGACCTTTAGAGTGAATGTTTGTAAACTGAGCAAAAGTGAGGACTTTTTTTGCTTTGTGCAAAATCTGTCAACCAGATGGTGATTTAAAAAAAAATTGTATTGAATTAAAAATGCATAAATGTCTTCAATTGCTGATCAAATTTGAAAAATGTTTTCATTCGCTCTTGCAAGAGTTATTGATGGCAACTTGCATATTTCATTTGTGAGACATCGTTGTCTACTTTCCAGTCTTCCTTCACATTCTTTACATTTCTGTGCTGCAAATGATGGTGAGTTGTTTGCAGGCTTATGTGCTTCTAAGAACAGCTAAATGGAGATACTGTTCAGAACCTAATCGTGAAGCATGTGAATTTGCATCATGTGACCAGCAATCTCGTTTTGAGGCTCAGACAGATTGTATTGAAAGAAGAATGGTTGACCCGGATTGTCCTCGATTGATAGGACTACAGAGGGGAGATTTTGGTCGAAGCTCTGAAGCAGAGATCGACACAAAGTGCTGGAGTAACTCAGCGGGTCAGGCAGGCAGCATCTCTGGAGAAAATGGATGGGTCACGCTTTGGGTCGGGACCCTGTATGAAGAGTCTCGACCCGAAGCATCACCGTTCCTTCTCTCCAGAGATGCTATCTGACCCGTAGAGTTACTCCAGCACTTTGTGTCTATCATTGTTTGACTATATGCCTTAGGAGCCGAATTAGGCCGTCCGGTCCCTCGAGTCAGCTCTGCCATTCATTCAATCATGGCCGATCTATTTTAGTCGGGTCCAGCATCAACTGTAGAAAGAGCTGAACAAAGTTCTGGAGGCGCAAGAAACTGCAGAAGCTAGTTTACGAACAAGACACAAGGTGCTGGAGTAACTCAGCGGGACAGGCAGCATCTCTGGAGAACTTGAATAGGTGATGTTTTCACAGAGTGCTGGAGTAACTCAGCGGGTCAATAGACAATAGGTGCAGGAGTAAGCCATTCGGCCCTTCGAGCCATTCAATGTGATCATGGCTGATCATCCACAATCAGTAGCCCGTTCCTGCATTCTCCCCATATCCCCTGACTCCGCTATCTTTAAGAGCCTATCAAGCTCTCTCTTGAAAGTATCCAGAGAACCGGCCTCCACTGCCCTCTGAGGCAGAAAATTCCACAGACTCACAACTCTCTGTGTGAAAAAGTGTTTCCTCATCTCTGTTCTAAATGGCTTACCCCTTATTCTTAAACTATGGCCCCTGGTTCTGGACTCCCCCAACATCAGGAACACGTTTCCTGCCTCTAGCGTGTCCAAACCCTTAATAATCTTATACATTTCAACAAGATCCCATCCCATCCGTCTAAATTCCAGAGTATACAAGCCCAGCCATTCCATTATCTCAGCAAATGACAGACCCACCATCCCAGGAATTAACCTTGTGAACCTTCGCTGCACTCCCTCAATAGCAAGAATGTCCTTCCTCAAATTAGGGGACCAAAACGGCACACAATACTCCAGGTGTGGTCTCACTAGGGCCCTGTACAACTGCAGAAGGATCTCTTTGCCCCTATACTCAACTCCTCTTGTTATGAAGGCCAACATGCCATTCGCTTTCTTCACTGCCTGCTGTACCTGCATGCTTACTTTCTTTGACTGATGAACAAGGACCCCCAGATCCCATTGTACTTCCCCTTTGCCAACTTGACACCATTTAGATAATAATCTGCCTTCCTCTTTTTGCTACCAAAGCAGATAACCTCACATTTATCCACATTAAACTGCTTCTGCCTTGCATCTGCCCACTCACCCAACCTGTCCAAGTCACCCTGCATTCTCATAGCATCCTCCTCACAGTTCACACTGCCACCCAGCTCTGTCAGGCAACATCTGTGGAGAACATGGATAGGTGACGTTTCACAGAGTGCTGGAGTAACACAGTGGGTCAGGCAGCATCTGTGGAGAACATGGATAGGTGACGTTTCACAGAGTGCTGGAGTAACACAGTGGGTCAGGCAACATCTGTGGAGAACATGGATAGGTGACGTTTCACAGAGTGCTGGAGTAACTCAGCGGGTCAGGCAGCATCTCTGGAGAACATGGATAGGTGACGTTTCACAGAGTGCTGGAGTAACTCAGCGGGTCAGGCAGCATCTCTGGAGAACATGGATAGGTGACGTTTCACAGAGTGCTGGAGTAACTCAGCGGGTCAGGCAGCATCTCTGGAGAACATGATAGGTGACGTTTCAAGTTGGGTGCTAGTAAAGAAATACTAACGAGACATCGCAGTTTGACTTGAGGCTGGAAATATTGAATACATACAAGCGTTTGCAGTTCGAATGAGACTTGAAATATTGAATCCCAAATCTTTGTAATTGTTAGCAGTTTGATCCACTAAATAGTAGCCATTTAGCTTAACTCAGTATGTTATAAACTATAAACCAGTTACCGTTAAATTTTATCTGCCTGTAATTATGTGGGTGGGAATTATTGTGTAGTTGGAGGCGTGTTTGTGGCTGGGATTTTCATGCAGAGCTGCTAGTAGTTGTTATTGGTTCTTCCAATGCACTGAGGAAGCAAGTGCTTGTTTAAAATGCTCTTTAATTTGTCTTTTTTATGACCAAATGCAGGTACGGAAATTTTGAATGTCAAAGCGGTGGGGAAGATGCAGATCAAAGTACATCGGTAATGAGAGCGGTGATTCGGAAGTAAGTCGATGGGTTAATTGAAGCATTTTTCATTTAAAATCGAGCGGTATGAAAGGAAATTGGCATTGGTTTATTCTTGTCACGTGCACCAAGGTGCAGTGGAAAGCTTTGTTTTGCCTGCTGTCAAATAAAACATCCAGTACATGAGTACAAACAAGCCTTGCAACACGAAATGCAAGTGGGCTGTGGGCCGAGCATCGAAAATGTGTCTAGAATTTAACTTTCGTCACCCATGTCTGGGAACTACTTGGAATTTTGCACAGATTTAGATAAAATATAATTGAGAAGGAAGTCATAACTCGTCAGTGCCAAAAGTTACACATTAATTAATTAAGCTAATTAGAAAACGTAAGTGCCATCTAGTGTTCAATGCTCATATTATTCCATGGGAGCCTAATTCTGTGCTGCTGTCTATTTAATGACTGTAATTATATATAATTATCTTCTATATAATATTAAAACTGTGTGGCTGCCGGCTGGCTGTGTGTGTTTCTGCCTGACTTGTGGCTGCCAGCCTTTGATTCGTTGCCACGACAACACCCGACCAACAAACGCCCTGATTTTTTCCATTTCGGTAGAGATTTCACTTTTCATTCCAAGTATCCACTCCTCATTAAATTTTGTCATGTTTATGTACACATTTTTAATCAAATCCTTCTCCCCCCCCCACTCATTTTGTCGCCTCCTGCTGGCCAGCGACCATAACGGCTGCTGGCGCCCGCATCTCGCCTCAAAGACGCCATTTAAAAACAGCCGCACTGCTGATTCCTGAGCCGTTTGAGTTGGAGGACCACGTCTCCTGTGGGGGCTACGGGTAGGGAAAGGCTGTGTTGGGGGAGCAGACCCAACCGTTCTGCACTTGGTCTAGTATTATATAAAAATAATATAATGAATGTAATTGTGAGTGTGTATTTTGAATGAGACTGCCGCCGAGGTCCGGCTCCTGAACCAGCCCAATTAATGGGTGAGGGCAGTTCCTCTGGGTTCCCCCGTTTACTGAACCTCACTGACTGCCAGTGTGCAGAGTGGGGGTCACAGTCATAGTGGGACTGGGGCAGTGTCAGGCTGGGGAAAGGCTAAGGCATCTTCTACTGAGAGGAAAATGCCTAACCCTAACCCCCTTCCAGAACTGCCCACATCTGGAGCTGGAGCCGCTTTGGGACCGGCTGCGGGCTCCGTACATGTGGCCGCTCAGTGTATCCACCTCGGCCAGCATGCCCTTCTGGATCATCGTGGTGATGATGGTGGGGAGCAGCACTGCCCTGCACGCCGCCCGGGCCGCCTTCAGCACCACTCTAGCGCCGGCTCCATCAGTCCGCCCGCTTGCTCGCTGCAACACCGGCTGGCCGACAGCACGACCGACCCCTCGCAGAATCCACCCGCGGCCCCGCGGCCCGACCGATCCTTCACAACACTTACCGACAGCCCGACCAATCTTTCAAGGCATCCACCGGCCCACCGACAGCCCGACCGACCCTTCACGGCATCCACCAGCCCACCGACAGCCCGACCAATCCTTCAAGGCATCAACCGGCCCACCGACAGCCCGACCGACCCTTCACGGCATCCACCAGCCCACCGACAGCCCGACCGACCCTTCACGGCATCCACCAGCCCACCGACAGCCCGACCAATCCTTCAGGGCATCCACCGGCCCACCGGCAGCCTGACTGACTGACTTCTGACTGACTGACAGAACGACTGACTGATCCTAATCCTAACCCTAGCTCTACATTTGTTATTTATCATTTTAATTTAACAGTTCGCATCATTCAAAACAAAATTATCAGCAAGGTTAGCATTACCTTTATTCCTTCTAAACCTTGCTATTGTTTTGATGTAATGAGGAGGCAGCCATGATCCCAGAGTGCTCGCTGCCTCACTAACATGAAACAAAGCGCGTGATTGGTCCATTGGCATCCGACGCAATGTAAAATGTGCATTAATTGGACAATTACTGCTTGGAAAATTTGAGGTTTTTATCATATTTTTAAAATATGTGCAGGATTTGTTCTTGATGAGTTTCAGGTATGATTTCTATAATATTTTTACATAATATGTTAAAAATTCAGGTAGTTACGTGATTTGGGTCACGAACTTAAACAAAAAAGCACCTCGGCCCACAGCCTAAAGGGGGAAAGTACCAGAGTGCAGAATAGAGTTTGCAGCATTCAGGCGTTACAGTTATAGAGAAAAAGTACAACGTTTACCATGAAGTAGGTTGGAAGATCAGGACTTTGGGGAATATAGTTGGTACTAAATCCTGATAGGTTTACAGTTCAGCTTTAGTTTTAGCGATACAGCGTGGAAACAAGCTCTTCGGCCCTCCGGTCCATACCGACCAACGATCACCTATACACTAGTTCTATCCTACACACCAAGGACAATTTACAGAAGCCAATTAACCAATAAACCCGCACGCCTCTCTCGGACTCTCTCTAACTTCTACAGGTGCACAGTAGAGAGCATGCTGACCGGTTGCATCGTGGCTTGGTTCGGCAACTTGAGTGCCCTGGAGAGGAAGAGACTACAAAAAGTAGTAAACACTGCCCAGTCCATCATCGGCTCTGACCTTCCTTCCATCGAGGGGATTTATCGAAGTCGCTGCCTCAAAAAGGCTGGCAGTATCATCAAAGACCCACACCATCCTGGCCACACACTCATCTCCCTGCTACCTTCAGGTAGAAGGTACAGGAGCCTGAAGACTGCAACGACCAGGTTCAGGAATAGCTACTTCCCCACAGCCATCAGGCTATTAAACCTGGCTCGGACAAAACTCTGAACATTAATAACCCATTATCTGTCATTTTGCACTTTATCAGTTTATTTATTCATGTGTTTTGTAGTCAATGCCTATTATGTTCTGTGTGCTGAAGCAAAGCAAGAGTTTCATTGTCCATTGGGAAAACCCATGCAGGTCACAGGGAGAAGGTACAAACTTCGTACAGACAGCACCCGTAGTCGGAGTCGAACCAGGGACTCCGGCATTCGCTGTAAGGCAGCAGCTCTACCGCTGCGACACTGTGACGCCCACTAGGCACTGTTCAATGTTTAACGGCTATTATTTCTAACCCTGCAGCTTAATGACTGATTTATTTTCCCGTCTGCCCACAGTGCTGTCGCCTCCATTTTGCGAGCTTGGCTAGACCAGTATTCTGAAGACTTCCAGGACGTCCCGAACTACACCTGCCTCCACAAGGTGCTGTGTTACCTGAGGAAGACGATGCCTGGCTCCGATCCGGAGCAGAGAGCCGAGAACCTCCTGCAGCACTTCCAGAAAGAGGAGCTGACGGAACAGGAGCTGGACAGTAAGATGCTTCTTTATATAAAGTTTACAGGACACAGAGTTTAGAAGGATGAGGGGTGACTCGGCTGAAACATACCGAATAGTGAAAGGCCTGGATAGAGTGGATATGGAGAGGATGTTTCCACTAGGACCAATGGGCACAGCCTCAGAATAAAAAGATGTACTTTTAGAAAGGAGATGAGGAGGAATTTTACCCAGAGTGTGGTGAATCTGTGGAATTCATTGCCATAGAAGGCCATGGAGGCTATGTATTTGAGATTTCTTTGTGGAAATTGACCAGACTTTAGAGATACAGCGAGGAACAGGCCGTTCAGCCCACTGAGTCCATTCCGAACAGTGATCACCCCGTACACTAGCTCTATTCTACACACTGGAGACAATGTACAATTTACAGAAGCCAATTAACCGACAAACCGCACATCTGTGGGATGTGGGAGGAAACCGAGCACCCGGAGAAAATCCACATGGTTACAGGGAGAACGCACAAACTCCATAGAGACAGCACCCATAGTCAGGATCAAGCCTGTGTCTATGGTGCTGCAAGGCAGCAACTGTGCTACTGTGCCGCCCTGATTAGTAAAGTCGTCAAAGGTTACAGGGAGAAGGCAGGAGAATGGGGTTGAGAGGGAAAAATAGATCAACCATGATAGAATGGCGGAATAGACTCGATGGACCGAACGGCCGAATTCTGTTTCTCAGTCAAATGGTCAAACAATGAGTCTGAAAATGGGTCCTGACTCAAAGCGACACCTATCCATGTTCTTCAGAGATGCTCTCTATCCAGCAAAGGTACTCCAGCACTTTGTGGGTTTTTTTGTAAACCAGCATCTGCAGTTCTTTGTCTCTCCAATGAGTTTAATTTAATCATGCAAGATGCATCTTTATTGTGAGGTCACAACGTGGTCTTGTTTTGCCAGGCACCATTTATTTTTGATGATGGACACAAATCGCTGGAGTAACTCAGTGGGTCAGGCAGTGTATGGTCATTAGTGATAGACAGAATTAGGCCTATCAATCCTCCACCGCCATTCAATCATGGCTGATCTATCTCTCCCTCCTAACCCCATCCTCCTGCCTTCTTCCCATAACCCCTGACACCCGTACTAATCAAGAATCTATCTCTGCCTTAAAAATATCCACTGACTTGGCCTCCACAGCCCTCTGTGGCAAAGAATTCCCCAGATTCACCACCCTCAGACTAAAGAGAAAAGTATAGCTGACGTTTCAGTTCGGAGCCCTTCTTCCAGCTGGAGTCTGGAGTCAGAACCAAGTACATTAGAACTATCTGACTCCGACCTGAAGGAGAGTTCCGACCCGAAAGGTCACCTATTCCTTTACTCCAGAGATGCTGCCTGTCCTGCTGAGTTACTCCAGCGTTTTGCGTCTATCTTCGGTGTAAACCAACATCTGTAGTTCCTTCCTGCACATTTATTTGTGCCCTTTTTTCCACGCTGGCCCATTTGGCTGCTGGTCTCGATGATATTTCCGTTCTGCTCTGCCTTAAACATTGCTGCATCAGTTTAAATCCAGTCAGTCGAAAGATAGACTCAGGCACAAATTAGCTCCTCATTCATCACTCCTAATTAATGGGAAAGTCAGGAATACAGTGGTTTTCCTGCCCTCTCGTTGCCCTCTAAGTGGCTGGGATTTGAGTGTGACGTTATATCTCGAACCTCGTTTACAGATGTAAGAAAATGAATGACTTTTTCAGATTGTTATTTCAAAAATCAGTGCCAATTTAGTGTGACCTTTCTTTTTCAAGAGATCTTTGTTAGTTTAAGTGATGTGAAGCTTTGGCACAAACAAGTGTCTTGTCAATTGTGCAGATGGTTACCATGGCAACGTCACTTTCAGCCTGGGAGAGGAAGGGGATGTGCAGAGAGATGGAATAGAAGAAAAACAGGATTTCCTCTCTTTCCCGTCAGATAAAGTGGCAGAACAGTTGACGTACATGGATGCTGTAAGTAAACAAGGATTTCATGAGTGTTCTCATTGTCAAGTGTGCCGAAACGGAACAGTGAAATTCGTCCTTGCTGCAGAACAACAGCTCTGTAAACACATTACTCAACAGATAGCATAAGCAAACAAACAAAATAAAAGTTTGATAAAGTGTACAAAATCACATGAGGTATAGACTCACAAAGCCTCTTGCCCAGAGCAGGGGAATCGAGAACCAGAGGACATAGGTTAAAGGTGAAGGTGGAAAGATTTAATAGGAAACTGGGGGGTAACTTTTTCACACAAAGGGTGGTGGGTACATGGAACGCGCTGCCAGAGGAGGTAGTTGTGTCTGGTACTATCGGAACATTTAAGAAACAATTAGACATGTCTTGCGTATGGCGTGCACAGCCTAAAGTTGTAGATCATGTGGCATGAAAAACACTACATCTATTTGTTTGTGCACGTTGGGTTGATTGCATTAGTCGAAACAGGGTGGACCACGTGAAGGTTGCAATCTCCCACCCCATTAGACAGGCACATGGATAGGACAGATTAAGAGGGATATGGGCTAAATGCAGGCAGGTGGGACTAGTGTAGATGGGACGTTGGTTGGTGTGGTCAAGTTGGGCCGAAGGGCCTGTATGCATGCTGTATAGCTCTATGACTCTAAATAAAAGAAAATCATTATTTAGAATCAAGAACCAGAGGACTCAGACTTCAGGTCAGAAGGGAAAGATTTAATAGGAATCTGAGGGCAGTTTTTTTTTACACAGTGAGTGGTGGGTCTATGGAATAAACTGCCAGAGGAGGTAGTTGAGGTGGGTACAATAACATTAAAACAGACATTTGGACAAGTACATGGATAGAAACATAGAAAATAGGTGCAGGAGGAGGCCATTCGGCCCTTCGAGCCAGCACCGCCATTCATTGTGATCATGGCTGATTGTCCCCAATCAATAACCCGTGCCTGCCTTCTCCCCATATCCCTTGATTCCACTAGCCCCTCGAGCTCTATCTAACTCTCTCTTAAATCCATCCAGTGACTTGGCCTCCACTGCCCTCTGTGGCAGGGAATTCCACAAATTCACAACTCTCTGGGTGAAAAGGTTTTTTCTCACCTCAGTCTTAAATGGCCTCCTCTTTATTCTAAGACTGTGGCCACTGGTTCTGGACTCGCCCAACATTGGGAACTTTTTTCCTGCATCTAGCTTGTCCTGTCCTTTTATAATTTTATATGTTTCCATAAGATATCCCCTCATCCTTCTAAACTCCAGTGAATACAAGCCTAGTCTTTTCAATCTTTCCTCATATGACAGTTCTGCCATATAGGAAAGTTTTAGAGGAATATGGGCCAAATTGGGCAGATGGGGCTTGCGTAGATGGGGCATCATGGTCAGCATGGGCAAGTTGGGCCAAAGGGCCTGTTTCCATGCTGTATGGCTCTAGTACAAAACAAAAGCCTTGAGTCCTAGTGCACCAACTGTTTGATGTTTGGTGCGTGTTGTGTTCAATAGCCTGATGGTTGTAGTGAAGGAGCTGTTCCTGAAGCTGGAGGTCACGGTTTTCAGGCTCATGTACCTTCTTCCCCATGACAGGAGTCAAATGAGCGCATGGCCAGGGTGGTGTGGGTCTCTGATGACCATTTTGTTTGGATCCGTGAGATGAATTTGGGCCCATTAGGTCAGTTTAGTTTATTGTCACGTGTACCGAGGTGCAGTGAAAAGCTTTTGTTGAGTGCTATCCAGTCAGCGGAAAGACAATACATGATTACAACCAAACCATTTACAGTGTATAGGTAGTTTAAGAAGATCATAGTTAAAGTAAGAAATGTTGCTGTAGGAGTGGAGATTTAAGAGTGTGGAGCGATTGTAATTTGAGTTTGTAGATCTGCTTCTGTGGCTAGCACGCAAATAGTCGCCTGAGTTGGATGCCATCTTGGAAGAAGTGCCTGATTACTCCAAATGCCACGTATTAGTATTGAGTGAGCACTCCTGTCTTTTCCTCGCATTATTAGTGCCGTTAGTACTATGTTAGTTCACTTCTCAGAGCAGCATTTGAAAGTTTCAAAACATGTTGTTTTACACACGTGATTACGATATCAAGATTGGAAGACTTGTGCCAGGGAATATTTCAACAACCTTTTTGTTTTTTCTGAGCTGGATGTCATGTGAAATAATTAGCTTGGGAGAAATCCAAGAAGCCTCTACCATGGCAACATTGGCATAGGGGATCCAAATCTATCGTGGGTAAAAAAAACTAATCTTCACAGCTTGAATGCAGTTTATATTTCATAATCAAGGGCCAGTCTCAACCCGGTCAGATCCTCTTCTCCCCTTCACATCAGACATGAGGTATAGAAGTGTGGAAATGCACACCTCCAGATTCAGGGACAGTTTATTCCCAGCTGTTATCAGGCAACTGAACCATCCTCTCACCAGCTAGAGAGCGGTCCTGACCTTCCATCCACCTCATTGGTGACCCTCAGACTATCTTTAATCGGAATTTAATTTGCACTAAATGTTGTATCCTTTATCTGTACACTGTGGATGGCTTGATTGTAATCACGTATACTCTCACTGGACAGCACACAACAAAAATGCATTTCACTGTGCCTCGCGACAATAAAAAGCTAGTAAACTAATATAGTTTTACTGATTGGAGACCTATCACCAATGATGTGCCGCAAGCGTCAATGGGTCCATCGTTTGTTGTCTACACTCATGATTTGAATGATAATGTCATCAGTAAATTAGTTTTAGAGATACAGTGAGGAAACGGGGCCTTCGGCCTACCAAGTCCACGACAACCAGTGATCACTCGTACACTAGTTCTATCCTATACACTAACAGAGTCCACTTAACTTACAAACCTGCACGTCTTTGGAGTGTGCGAGGAAACCGGAGCACCAGGAGAAAACCCACGCAGAAACGGGGAGAATGTACAAACTCTGTTCAGTCAGCACCCGTTGACAGGAGGGAACCTGGGTCTCTGGCGCTGTGAGGCAGCAACTCTACCATTGTGCCGCCCCTAACTTAGTTGTTGTGTTTGATTCCAGGACCTGTTCAAGAAGGTTGTCCCACATCACTGCGTGGGCTGTATCTGGTCGAGACGGGACAAGAAGGGGAATGAGCACCTCGCACCCACCGTCCGGGCCACCATCACTCAGTTCAACGCCGTCACCAAGTGCGTCGTCAGCACCATACTGAGGGACTTGCAGCTGAAGCCCCAACAACGAGGCAAAATCATCGAGAAGTGGATCGACGTTGCCCAGGTAACCACATGGCTTCTCCGTTCTGCCTCTGTCAGCGGTAGAGTCGCTACCTCACAGCACCAGAGACCCGGGTTCGATCCTGACCATGGGTGCAGTCTGTTTGTACATTCTCCCCATGACCTGCTTGGGTTTTCTCCGGGTGCTCCAGTTTCCTCCCACACTCCAAAGATGTGCAGGTTTGTAGGCTAATTGGTTTTGGTAACATTTCAAATTATCCCTAATGTATAGTGTTAGTGTATGGGGTGATCGATGGTCAGCATGGGCCGAAGGGCCTGTTCCCATGCTGTATCTCTGAATGAAACCTCTGCATCCTGGCTTGTAAGCTTGACATATGCTGCAAATTATTTCCATTAGATGCAAATAAACAACACTGTTTCACTCCGGGTGCTTTTTGAGCATCGCTGTGTTCTGTTAAAGATGCTGTGGTTGCTTTGATTAGGAAGGACCTGCATATGATAGTTTAAACCAAAGATAGACACAAAAAGCTGGCGTATCTCTGCGGGACAGGCAGCATCTCTGGAGAAAAGGAATGGGTGACTTTTCGGGTTGAGTAACTATCTTCAGACCCACTGCTTTGTTCTCTTGCTTCACCATTGTACAGGCTATCTGGCACCCACATATCTGGATTTCATTAACCTGCTTCCACGATTATCGTGCAGTTTTAAAAATGGCCCATCGGCCCACCTTGTCTATGCCGACCATACTAGTTCATATTAGTTCTACGTTATCCCTCTTTCTCATCCATTCTCTACACACGGGACAATATACAGAGGCCAATTAACCTACAAACTAGTTTAGTTTACATTAGAGATACAGGCCCTTCGGCCCACCGAGTCCACTACGACCAGCGATCGCCGCACATTAACACTATCCTACACTAGGGACAATGTTGACATTTACACCAACCCAATAAGCCTACAAACCTGAACGTCTTTGGAGTGTGGGAGGAAACGGAAGATCTCGGAGAAAACCCCACGCAGGTCATGGGGAGAATGTACAATCTACGTACAGACAAGCACCCGTAGTCAGGTTCGAACCGGGGTCTCTGACGCCGTAAGCACTGTAAAGCAGTAGCTCTACCATTGTTCCACCCTTGGTCTGCTCTGGCTACAAGCTAGATCATCACCTTTGCCCCATATAACCAAGCCAAGCCTTTCGTCATTCCTTTCCCTGAAGTAAAGCAGCAAGACTTCTGAAGGGAAATAGACTGGGGTTACGTACTTAACAATCCGTGCTTCAGTATGTGTTTGTATGTGAATATTAACAAAGCAAAAACAATATTGCCATTTTTACAATGCACAAAAGCAATCCCTCTTCAGATTTTCAGGAGAATGTACAAACTCCGTACAAACAGCACCCGTAGTCAGGATCGAACCCGGGTCTCTGGTGCTATAAGCGCTGTGAGGCAGCAACTCTACCACTGCGCCACCGTGCCATTGTAAAATTAGTTTGGCTATTAGATGCAAAGCAGTTTGCCTCCCTCCCAGAGCAGTAAATCGTACAAACATTTAGTTTTTATTTTCTGTGGACTCTCCTTTGTTTTCACCCTTCTTCTATCATTATCATGTGCAGTGGGTCACGGACGTGTGGTTTTAATGTCGCTGTTGCTCCTTTAATCCAATAATGAGTAGGCTTCCTTTACTGCCCTCCCCCCCCACAACTGTGAAAACACTCCAGAAGTTATGTTTTCTAACACTTCTGACGTCTCTTTCGATGTCCTTGACCCCAGCCACCGCTGACCACTGCTGTCGGCAGGTGGTCGGCATTGAAGTGAAGAGCTGAGGTGAATAACAAGCCTCGGGTTACCCAGTCTAAATGTTTTCCACATAATCGTACCGCTGTGGTATTTTCACAGCTGACTCTCCACCTCGGTGCCAAGTTTGAAATCCCTGAGCCATCAGGAAGCCAGCAACCACTGATGGACAAAAGTCTCTTGTTTTCCCTTCAGGAATGCAGGATCATGAAGAATTTCTCCTCGCTCCGGGCTATTCTATCAGCCATGCAGTCAATCCCCATCTACAGGCTGAAGAGGACCTGGGCCACTGTTTCAAAGTAAGTTCATTTCTCTTTGGCCTGTATTTTTTTTAAAGAACATAAGTTATGTGGTGGATGGATTGCAAATTCCTTCCAGCTTCCTTTGGACCAGATTAGTTTAGTGATACAGCACGGAAACAGGCCCTTCGGCCCACTGAGACAACACCAACCAGTGATCCCCGCACATTAACACTATCCTACTCCCTCCAGAGACAATTTTAAATTTATATCAAACCAATTAACCTACAACCTGCACGTCTTTGGAGTGTGGAGGGAAACCGAAGATCTTGGAGAAAACCCACGCAGGTCACGGGGTGAATGTACAAAATCCGTACAGACAGCACCCGTATGTGGGATCAAACACGGGTTTCTGGCGCTGTAAGGCAGCGACTCTACCGCTGCACCATCGTGTCACCCGTGGACATGGACAGATCTCAAATATTTAGTAGAAGCCATCAAATCAATTCATAGATACAGAATGCAGAATATAGTTCTCAGCATTGTAGCGCACCAGTTCCAGAGACAAAGTCCAATGTCCACAATGGGGTAGAGGTGAATCGGACAGTACCCTAGCATATGGAAGGACCATTCAGATAACAGAGGGGAAGAAGCTGTTCCTGAGTCTGGTGGTGCGCTCTTTCAAGCTTCTGTACCTTCTGCCTGACGGGAGCAGGGAGAAAGAGGATTGACTGGAGTTGGGAAATCTTTGATTATGTTGGCTTCATTATATAAGCATGGTTGCCAACAATGCAGAGAATTTGCAAACCTCTGCCGGCTAATGGAATGCGTTAAATCTTTCTAAAGCATGTGCCTGGAATTGGAACTCCAAGCCACAGACACCTTGATCCTCCCCTGATATTTGGGCAGCTATGAATTCTGGTTAGCTGCCATAATTAATTTTACTTTAGAGATACAGCATGAAAATAGTTAAATGGATATTTATTTATTTATTGTCCCATATGCAACTAACCACTACATAATGGAATTCATTTTGCATATAATGCTGGTGGTGTCATGTTTGACACAATTTCATCGTTCACAGTCCAGGCCTGGCCAAGCATAGCCGCTGAGTCTGCCGCCGCTGCTCCACCGCTGTAGGCCGCAAGTGGTCCACGTGCTCGGCCTCTTGAAGCGGCGCCCAGTCCAGGCTGTTACAGGGCCTCCAGTGGCCACACCCCCGTTGAGACTGGACGCACCCTCTCGCAGCTGGTCTGTTCACCGGCCCTCCGGCCCACTCCCTCCACTCTGCGTGGGCGATCCGAGCCATCTGCGGAGGGCGAGTCCCTGGTCTCCAGCAGGCGAGTTGGGCCTACTGGGTAGGCCCATGGTCTTCGAGCGTGTAATTCCACGGGGGCCCATTCGCCCACCAAATCCGCACCAATAATCACCCGTACACTAGTTCTATCCTACACATTGGGGACCATTTACAGAAGCCAATTAACCTCCAAACCTGTACGTCTTTGGAGTGTGGGAGGAAACCAGAGCACCTGGAGAAAACCCACACGGTCACGGGGAGAATGTACAAACTCCACATAGACAGCACCTGTAGCCTGGATCGAACCCAGGTCCCTGGTGCTGTGAGGCAGCAACTCTACCACTGCCCAACCCCCTGTTGAGTAACATTCAGGTTCTGTAAAGACCACAATCTCTGTAACGCTATCATCTCAGACGCCTTGCTAGCAGATGCTTACTCTGCCTGGTATAACTTCCTTGTCTCATTCTTTTTATTAGGGACAGCAAGTTGATGTTTGAAGAACTTTCGGAAATCTTCTCCGATCAGAACAACCATCTGACGAGTCGAGAGTTGCTAATGAAGGTAAGTCACACCCAACATGGTGGGACCTTAAATGGTTGTCAAAACGACTCATAATGGGTTAAAGTAGTGGCTGGCAGCTAATCAATATTGTAGATCAATCAATATTGTAGACCAATCAAACAGTAAAAGTAGACACAAGGAACGGTAGATGCTGGAATCCTGCAGAGAGTAAAAAGTGTTGGAGTAACTCAGTGGGTCTGGAGATCTTTGGATGGGCAAGGGCTGATTAAGGGTAGTCAGCATGGTTTTGTATATAGGAGGTCGTGTCTCACAAATCTGATTGATTTTTTTTGCAGACGTGACCAGAAAGGTTGATGAGGGCAGAGCTGTAGATGTTGTGTACATGGATTTCAGTAAGGCATTCGACAAGGTGCCGCATGGTAGGCTGCTCTGGAAGGTTAGATCGCATGGGAACCAATGTGAGGTAGCTGAATGGATTGCAAATTGGCCCCATGGAAGGAAGCAGAGGGTGATGGTGGAAGGTTGCTTCTCAGACTGGAGGCCTGTGACTAGTGGTGGGCCTCAGGGTTCGGTGCTGGGCCCGTTACTGTTTGTCATCTACATCAATGATTTGGATGAGAACATACAGGGCAAGATTAGCAAGTTTGCTGATGATACAAAAGTTTGTGGTTTTGCAGATAGTGAAGATGGTTGTGAACGATTGCAGCAGGATCTGGATCGATTGGCCAGGTGGGCGGAGGAATGGTTGATGGAATTTAATACAGAGAAGTGTGAGGTGTTGCATTTTGGGACGTCGAACAAGGGCAGGACCTACACAGTGAATGGTAGGCCTCTGGGTAGTGTTGTAGGGCAGAGGGATCTAGGAGTACAGGTGCATGGTTCCTTGAAGATCGAGTCACAGGTCGATAAGGTGGTCAAAAAGGATTTTGGCATTTTGGCCTTCATCAGTCAGAGTATTGAGTATAGAAGTTGGGAGGTCATGTTGCAGTTGTATAAGACGTTGGTGAGACCACATTTAGAATATTGTGTTCATTCGGGGCACCATGTTATAAGAAAGATATTGTTAAGCTTGAAAGGGTTCAGAAAAGATTTACGAGGATGTTGCCAGGACTAGAGGGCGTGAGCTATAGGGAGAGGTTGAGTAGGTTGGGTCTCTATTCCATGGAGCGCAGGAGGATGAGGGGAGATCTTATAGAGGTGTATAAAATCATGAGAGGAATAGATCGTGTAGATGCACAATCTTTCACCCAGAGTAGGGGGAATCGAGGATCAGAGGACATAGGTTCAAGGTGAACGGGAAAAGATTAAATAGGTATCCGAGGGGTAATTTTTCATACAGGATGGTGGGTGTATGGAACAAGCTGCCAGAGGAGATAGTTGAGGCTGAGACTATCCCATCATCTAAGAAACAGTTAGACAGGTACATGGATAGGACAAGTTTGGAGGAAACGGGCTAAGTGCTGGCAAGTGGGACTAGTGTAGCTGGGACGTTGTGTGGGCAAGTTGGGCCGAAGGGCCTGTTTCCACACTGTATCACTCTATGACTAACATGGATAGGTGACGTTTCACAGAGTGCTGGAGTAACTCAGCGGGTCAGGCAGCATCACTGGAGAACATGGATAGGTGGCGTTTCACAGAGTGCTGGAGTAACTCAGCGGGTCAGGCAGCATCTGTGGAGAACATGGATAGGTGGCGTTACCGGTTGAGACCTTTCACATTGTGCATTATTTGAGATCCTTCAGGTTGTTCGGCTTCTGAAGAAAGAACCCGTCCTGAAATGTCATCTATCCATGTCCTCCAAAGATGCTGCCTAATCTGCTGAATTACTCCAGCACTTTAGTTTCAATTTAGTTTGAAGATACAGCATGGAATCAGGTCCTTTGACCCACTGAGCCCACACCCATCATCGATCACCTGTTCACACTAGTTGTATGTTCTCCCACTTTCTCATCCACTCCCTACATACTCGGGGCAATTTACTGAGGGCCAATTAACTTATAACCCCGCGCATCTTTGGGAATTGTGAGGAAAATGGAGCACCCGGAGAAAAGCCACATGGTCACAGGGAGAAGAACTTGCCACACAGACAACACCTGAGGTCAGGATCGAACCTGGGTGCGGTGAGGCAGCAACTCTACCAGTTACACTACTGTGCCGCCCTAGTCCACTCTCCCAGTTTATCCAGCTCGGATCAGTTTATCCAGCTCGGATCAGTTCTTCAGAAGTTCCAGGTCTCGGTATATTATGGCAATGGATATTATAACTCTTTATAAACGGACTTTAAACTTTGTGCTGAGGAATGGAATTTTATATTGGAAATTATTGTTAATAAGTTAATTGTTAATAAGTTACAAAGTGGAATTTGTGCCAATAAATAAAGCTATTACATAATCAACTGAACATGTGCAGACGCAGTCTGAAGAAGGGTCTCGACCCGAAACATCACCCATTTCTTCTCTCCAGAGATGCTGCCAGTTCCGCTGAGTTACTCCAGCATTTTGTGCCAACTGCGCGTAGACTTCTCAGATTAGCCAACTAAATGGGATTGCCTTCATGAACCAAAGTCCTTGACATTAAAAACTGAGTGGGACACTTGTATGATAGTGTGATGACACTTGGAGGACGAGAGGACATAGGTTCAAGGTGAAGGGGAAAAGATTTAATAGGAACTTGTTCACACAAAGGGTGGTGGGTGTATGGAATAAGCTGCCAGAGGAGGCAATTGAAGTTGGGACTATCCCATCGTTCAAGAGATAGTTTTGCCCCTGTCCCACTTAGGCGATTTTTTCGGCGACTACAGGCGACTGGGCTGTTTCCACATGGTCGCGGGGTGCCGCCTGTATGGTCGTGAGTCGTCTCCTCAAGTCGCCTAATGAGTGGTAACGTTTTTCTGGTCGCTGCTGGATTTTGAAATGTTCAAAACTTTTTGGCGACTGTGGGCTTGACGTAGCTTGTCTTCTCCTGACGTAGGTGCTGTCGTAGATTGTCGCCAGGATGACGCAGGTTGTCGCCAGGTGACGTTGGTTGTCGCCGGGTGCTGACCGGTGAATTCCATTGGCGACTACCTACGTCAACCTACGTCAACCGGCGACAGGTACCGGCGACTGAATTGTCTTCAGTCTTCAGTTCAATTGTCAACAGGGTCGTTGCTTGTCGTAGCGTGTCACGGGTGGACGTAGGTTGACTTTGGTTGTCGTAGGTTGTCGCCTGTGTGGTTGTAGGTTGTTGCCTGTGTGGTCGTAGGTGGGCGTCCAAATGGGTCTCCGGTTGTCGGTAGCTTGCCGTAGCTTGACGTCGTCTAGGTGGTAGATTGTCGTAGCTTGTCGTAGACATTGTCGGGGGGGGGTCCAGTCGGGGGGGGTTTTGGCAACCTGCTATGGCTGTGACAGTCGACGAAAAAATCGCCTAAGTGGGGCAGGCCCTTTAGACAGGTACATGGATAGGACAGGTTTGGAGCGATATGGATCAAGTGCAGCAGGTGGGACTAGTGTAGCTGGGACATGTTGGCCGGTGTGGGCAAGTTGGGCCAAATTGCCAGTTTCCACACTGTATCACTCTATGACTCTGACAGTACCTCTGTGTAAATATTCACTCAACTACCACCTGTTGCTTATGCTTTTTTATTCTGAATAATTACATTTTTCAGCTGTGTGGCATTTATAATCCACCTGCACCTGCTTTGTTTGCACAATCTTTTGGACGGCAGCCACCCAATGTCATAAAATTATACCTTATAGGTTCATAAGTCATAGGTGCAGAATTAGGCCATTCGGCCCATCATGTGTACTCAGCCATTCAGTCTTGGCTGATCTATCCCTCTCAACCCCATTCTCCTGCCATCTACCCATAACCCTCGACACCCATACTAATCATGAATCTGTCTATCTGCACCCTAAAAATATCCATTGACTTGCCCTCCACAGTGGTCTGTGGCAATGAATTCCACAGATTCACCACCCTCTGACTAAAGAAATTCCTCGTCATCTCCTTTCTAAAGGTACATCATTTTATTTGAATCTATGTCCTCTGGTCCTGGACTCTCCCACCAGTGGAAACATGCTCTCCACATCCACAAAATGCTGGAGTAACTCAAGCGGGTCAGACAGCATCTCTGGAGAAAAGGTGACGTTTCAGGTCGAGACCCCTCTTCTTTCCTATTCCGATTCGTTCTCTCCAGAAATGCTGCCTGTCCTGCTGAGTTACTCCAGTATTTTGTGTCTATCTTCGGTTTAAACCAGCATCTGCAGTTCCTTCCTGCACAAAAAAATGGAATAGACAGCTAGTCTAGTTTGGGCTTGGTGCGTCAATGTATTGGAAGGGGGAAAAACAAAGCAAATCACATTTAGTTGAGAAATTTGAGAAGTGTGTGTGTGTGTGTGTGTGTGTGTGAGTGCTTATTTGATTATGTAATATCTTTTTCAGTGAAAGAATAACTTCTTTCTTGTTGCAACAGGCAGTGTCACATCAATTCAGTTCAGCTGAACTATACTTGTTTACTTTGAACGAAAAGTAACGTGATTCACACTGAGCTGGGAATTATATCTCGATCCTTTCCCATGTCTTTCCCCAACCCTCATCCCATCCTGGTGAGCTCTCCTGAAATCTCCCAAGCTGTTTCCGTGACTGCTCCACACCCACCCTGAGGGGGCGGGCGTTTTATCACCAGCACTTATCTCCCTAAGGCTGTGAATCTTCAACAAGCCTTTCGCCCTTGTTTTTAGTTTTCATTCAGGATCGGTATGAAATGTCACAGTTTAATCGTGGATAGACACAAAATGCTTGAGTAACCTTGGTAGAGTTGCTGCCTTGCATGGACCCAGGATAGATCCCGACTACGGGTGCTGTCTGTATGGAGTTTGTACATTCTCCCTGTGACCATGTGGGTTTTCTCCGAGTGCTCCAGTTTTGTCCCACACTCCAAAGTTTGTAGTTAATTGGTTTCGGTAAAATTGTAAATTCTTCCTAGTGTGTAGTATAGTGTTAGTGTGCAGGATCGCTGGTTGGTGTGGACTCGGTGGGCCGAAGGGCCTCCCTCCATGCTGTATCTCTGAACTAAACTAAAGATAGAGCATGGAAACAGGCCCTCGAGCCACCGAGTCCACGCCAACCATCGATCACCCATTCTATCGTATCCCACTTTCTCATCCACTCCCTACACACTAGGGACAATTTTACCACCTGCATGTCTTTGGGATGTGGGATTGAAACCGGAGCACCCAGAGGAAACCCACGCAGTCACCAGTCACAGGGAGTACGGTCACAGGCTGTCCCGTTGTAGGACTCTGATCTTTCTTTTTTATTCTGGATTTTAAATCATGTGTTTTTTTACATATAATTTATGATGCTTTTATAAGTAACTAGACTAAGTGGGACCCGTTGAGGTTCACACGGGAGGGCTGGTCCAGCAACGCAATATTCCACCTCTCTACCAATTACAATATTGGTGGCCGGTGGGGGGGGGGGGGGGGGGGGGGGGGGGGAGCAGCTTTCTGGAGCACTAACATGGGTGTTGTGGGTCGTCAAGACAAGCACAGTGAGTGCAGGGCCAACAATTCATTTCAAGTCAAGTCAAGTCAAGTCTTCACGTCACGTCACGTCAAGTTAATCCACTTCAAGTCAAGTCAATCCATTTCGAGTCAAGTCAAGTCAATCCATTTCAAGTCAAGCGAAATCAATCCATTTCAAGTGCAGGCCAAACAACTCATTGCATTGTCATTTCATTTCCAATTTTGCATTGCAGTTTCAAGCACAGGCAGGGCATGCCAAACAAATCATTGCATTGTCACTTCATTTCCAATTTTGCATTGCAGTTTCAAGCACAGGCAGGGCAGGCCAAACAACTCAGTGCATTGTCACTTCATTTCCAATTTTGCATTGCAGTTTCAAGCACAGACGGGCAGGCCAAACAACTTATTGCATTGTCACTTCATTTCTAATTTTGCATTGCAGTTTCAAGCACAGGCAGGGCAGGCCAAACAACTCATTGCATTGTCATTAAGGGCTAACAAATTATTTATTACAAATACATTGCAGACTCACAGTTCAGTTGATTCATAGCTTAGAGTCACAGTTGTGGCCTCTCCCTCACGATCTTCCAGAGTGACTGACTCACGTCAAGGCATCCGGGGTTTTATAGTCCTGCACACCCCCGAAGGGGCATTACTTTCATCATGGTGATTGACAGGCGAGAGGACTAATCAGCTGATCTCAAGATTTTTTAAACATTCATAACTTTTTTCTTTTTCATCGATCGGAAAAATCCTCGGGGCTGCCTCAGCAGAGGCGGACTGAGTAAGATGGCCTAAAATCGTAGCGATATATGGTAGCGTTTTTTCTGAAATCAATATACAGCGCAGATAGGAAGTGGTCAAGATGAAACTTTTAGTTATATAGATATACTAAGATTTTATATGTATTTTATGGTGTTTTTATATACAATGTATTTTTATGTAATGTTGTCCCTTGAGTCCAAAATAAAGCTTATTATTATTATTAGTGCGTGCAAACCCCGCATAGACAGCGCCCAAGGTCAGGATGGAACCCGGGTCTCAGGTGCTGTGAGACAGCAGCTCTACCCACTGCGCCACTGTGCTGGCCTCTACATTTAATTCCTCTTCTATGTCAAAGGGAGCTGGATTTTTTGGTGTGTATGTGCGTGTGTGTTTGTGGAGGAATAAATGCAGAAAACTGCCCAACGCATCACCGGTTCCTCACTCCCCTCCATTGAGTCTGTCCAAAGCAAGCGTTGTCTGCGAAGGGCGCTCAGCATCGCCAAGGACTGCTCTCACCCCAACCACAGACTGTTTACCCTCCTACCATCCGGGAGGCGCTACAGGTCTCTCCGTTGCCGGACCAGCAGGTCCAGGAACAGCTTCTTCCCTGCAGCTGTTACACTACTCAACACTGTACCTCGGTGACTGCCAATCACCCCCCCCCGGACACTCCTCCCACGAGGAAAAAAATACTATGACTGTATGCACGTAAATAGATTTATTTAATGCTCATATTCTATGTCGCTCTTCTAGGGAGATGCTAACTGCATTTCGTTGTCTCTGTACTGTACACTGACACAATGACAATAAAGTTGAATCTGAATCTGAGAATTGGAGACACAGAAGAAAAAAACAGTTACTGAAACTCCACCCGTCTGCCAAAGACCCCCTCCCTCACCCCTCTCCACATATGGCTTGTCCAGGCTTTCTCCTGCCCCCACCACCTTTCCAGTTCCCCCTCCCCCCATTCCCGTCTCCACTCACTGCTTTACTGAAATCACAGTACAACAGCACAGGTGGATGTATGGAACAAGCTGCCAGAGGAGGTAGTTGAGGCTGAGAGTTAGACAGGTACATGGATAGGACAGGTTTGGAGGGATATGGATCAAACACGGGCTGTTGGGACATTGTTGGCTGGTGTGGGCAAGTTAAGCCGAAGGGCCTGTTTCCGCACTGTATCACTCTATGACTCCCTATGACACTAAGGACTGTCCTTGTCAATAGTGGGTCAATTCTTCTGGTCACACTGGCTTAGGTGGGGCTAGCATGGATGAGTTGGGCAGAAAGACCTTTTTCTGTGATGTACGGCTCTACAACCAAGTAAAACACTGTTGCACACAGCTGGGAGAATTGTCCTGCATGCTGGCTTCAGGCGTTAGATTTGCAAAGCCCTAAAAATAGCAGATAATTAAATTTGATTTGGTTATAAAGTTGAACCTTTGATTTGAGGGAAATTATTTAGTGGCGGGTTGCTAATTGCTTTTTGTTTCCTGCCTTTCAGGAAGGCACGTCGAAATTTGCAAATCTCGACAGCAATGTGAAGGAAAACCAGAAACGCATTCAGAAACAACTGCAGTTGCAGAAGGACATGGTGAGTTGTTCTCTTGTGTTCAGCACTGTGTGTGTATTTGCATGTGTGATCACGTGTGCTCGTGCGTGCGTGTGCGTGCACACGTGTATGAGCGTCTGTGTTTGTACGCTATTGTACTCGACGAAGGAAAAAGCCCCATGTTGTATAATGCAGTTATTTCTAAGTCTAGCGGTTTACCAGATAGCACCGGGGTGGCACAGTGGCTCCGCGGGTGGAACCATTGCCTCTCGGCGCCGGAGACCCAGGTTCCATCCTGACCTCGGCCGCTAACGGTGTGCAGTTTGCACGTTCCCCCTGTGACTGACTGGGTTTCCCCTGGTTCCCCCCACATCCCTAAAAGCCCTGTCCCACGGTACGAGTTCATTCCAAGAGCTCTCCCGAGTTTGCCCTGATTCGAACTTGGAGATTTACGGTAATGGCCACTCGTCAGTACTCGGGGCTCTCGTGGACATTTTTCAACATGTTGAAAAATCTTCACGAGTCTTCCCGAGCTTACCTGCGATTAGCGAGTCTTCCCAAGTACCTGCCGTTAGCGTTACGAGCCGCTAAGTGACGTCACCAAGCTCCGACGTACCCGCTACGTTCATTCTCCGTGCTTACCACGAGTTTGATTTTTATAAACTCGGGAGAGCTCTTGGAATGAACTTGTACCGTGGGACAGGGATTTAACTATCCGATGCTAACACTGTCCTACACACTCGGGACAATTTAACACAGCAAATTAACCTATAATCCTGCATGCCTTTGGAGTGTGGGAGGAAACCGGAGCACCCGGAGACAACCCACGTTGTCACGGGGAGAACGTACAAACTCCATATTGACAGCACCCATAGTCAGGATTGAACCGGGGTCTCTGACGCTGCAAGGCAGCAACTCTACCAGATATCTAAGGAGATTAAGGATATTATTTTGCTTTAATGTTAAATTCCAAACCAATTTGGTTTAATACAACAGAGGAGGCAGCGAGCAGTCGGAATGTTTAAGAAATGCACTATTCAGCATGTTCACTGACTAATTTTTCCCTGAATTCCCCAGGGAGTGATGCAAGGCACCGTGCCGTATCTCGGTACGTTCTTGACTGACTTGACGATGCTGGACACCGCGCTCCCCGACTATGTCGATGTAAGTAGGGCCAAGGGTCGGGATTCCTTGCTGCGGTTTTCTCGCTGTTCCTTGCTACAGTTACGGCATCAGTGAAGGTTGTTTGAAGGTGATCAAAGCAACCAAGGCAGATCAAAGATTACATTGAAGACAGGCACAAAATGCTGGGGTAACTCAGCAGGACAGGCAGCATCTGGGGGGCACACATCATCTTGGGGCGCCGTCCTGTATGGCTGCCTGTCCTGCAGCTGTCCGTCTTTTCACTTAAAAACATTTTTTAGTACGTTAAAAGTGTGTTGTTGAGGGTCTAGTCTTTTTATGGGGGGGAATGGGGAAACTGCTTTTCTCAGTCCCTACCTGGCGGAGATGCGGCTTTCATCTGAGCCGCATCTTCGCCCCGTCCTCGCGGCCTACCATCAGGACCATAGCGGCGTTTCCTGAGGGGACCGGCCAGAACCACGGCTTTGGCGGCGGCACAGCGCTGGAACACCTTCACGGAGCGGAGCTCAGGAATGCTGGGACCGCCGATGGAACGATCCGTACAGACAGCACCCGCAGTCAGAATCGAACCCGGGCCTCTGGCGCTGTGAGGCAGCAACTGTACCGCTGCCCCATGATGCCGCCCATTGCAGAGTTTAGACAATTTTGTTAATCGGCCCATTTGCTTACGCGGTATAAACGAGATTGCACAAAGACTGCACATTAGATCATTAGACATAGAAGCAGAATTAGGCCATTTGGCCCATCGAGTCTGCTCCCCCATTCAATCATGGCTGATCTATTTTTTCCCCTCATCCCCATTCTCCTGCCTTCTCCCTGTAACCTTCTGATGCATCATGTAAAAATATAGCGACTACTGGATATATAAAATCCTGCTGCTATTCAATTTTGATCTCCTAGTTTGGAAGCAAGGTGAATTTAATTGTAATCCACTTCAGCCCTTCGAGGAGTCTGTAATCCTAGAGTATTGTCCAATCTCACAATCACACAAACCAACCTCCCTTCCATTGACTCCATTTATAACTCCACTTGCCTCGGCAAGGCCAGCAGCATAATCAAGGACGAGTCGTACCCTGGCCACTCCCTCTTCTCCCCTCTCCCATCAGACAAAGGTATAGAAGTGTGAAAACGCACACCTCCGGATTCAGGGACAGTTTCTTCCCAGCTGTTACCAGGCTACCACAACCAGAGAGCTGTCCTGAACTATTTACCTCTTTGGTGACCCTCGGATTATTCTTGATAGGACTTTGCTGGCTATACCTTGCACTAAATGCTATTCCCTTATCATGTATCTGTACACTGTGGATGGCTCAATTGTAATTATGTATAGTCTTTCCACTGACTGGATAGCACGTAACCAAGGCTTTTCACTGTACCTCGGTACGTGTGACAATAAACCAAACTGAATCTTTCTACAAGTTAATGTTTTTTTTCTTCTTGCATTTTTTAGGGCTTGATCAACTTTGAAAAAAGACGACGGGTTAGTATAAATTATATATTGCACAATTTTCTAAAATATGCCTGGCAACATGTTCTTTATGACTGAAGATTCCTGAAAAATAATTTGTGTAAAAACATTTATTTTTTTAATTAATTCTTTATTTCCAACAGAATATAAGAATAAAAAGCAAGTGTGAAACAGCATTTAAAAAACAAAACAAGAATATTTATAGTGTCATAAACAATATCTATAAATAAATGAAATCGTGTGTCCGAAAAGGAGCAGGAAGAAGCCAAAGCTTATTAATTCCCACCCCTTATTCAACTGCTTATAATTATCTTATACAAATTTAGCAGCTATATGTACACCATATGTACACCAGCAGCTATATGTACACCAAGTTATTTACATTTATACACTAATCAAATATTTACAAAGCCATACAAAAAAGAGAGAAAAAAATAAAAAATAAAATAAAAAACCCTCATATACTATACAGTATCTTAGTCATATATACAACCCATCACCCTATAATCACCCTTCCCAATACAATCAGTATAACAAATATCACACTCACAATCACCTATCCTCATCCCAATATCCTTTTAAACAAGTGTTTTAAAAAATTTAGTTAGTTTCCAAATTTTGAGAAGTTTTGCTGAGGATGCAATTTTAACCCTTTGAACCCTATCTGGTTTCACTGTCTGCTTTACCAATGGAGGTGGAATATATGTCTTAGAGGAATAAATGGTGGGGTCATTCTATGGTATATATGACTAAGCTTGTGAGAGGATTGTAACAGGCCCTTCTGCCCAACTCATCCATGCCAAATAGGATGCCCCATCCACACTAGTCCTATTTGGCCTATATTCCTCTCAACCTTTCCTATCCAAGTACTGTCCAAGTGTCTATAAAATGTTGTTATACCAGCCTCAACTATTTCCACAGGCAGCTCATTCCATATACCCCCTCTGTACCCCTCAGGTTCTTGCTAAATCTTTTAACTCTCACCTTAAACCTATGCCCTTTAGTTCTTTATCCCCATGCTTATCTTATGGCTTTAACCTGGCCCTTTGGCCCAACTCATCCATGCTGACCAAGGTGTCCCACCTACACTAGTCTCACCTGCCCAGGTTTGGCCCATACCCCCCTTAACCTACCTTATCCATGTAGCTGTCCAAGCTAACTGCCTTGACGACCTCCTCTGGCAGCTCATTCATTGTATCCAAGTGGAAAAAGTTGCCCCTCAGGTTCGTCTTCAGTATTGTCCCTCTCACCTTAACACTAGTAGTTGATTTCCCCTATCCTGGTTAAAGGACTCTGTGCATTCACCCTATCTATTCCCCTCTCGATTTTATATACCTCGATAAGATCACCTCTCATCCTCCTGCACTCCACAGCATAAAGTGAGTCGCTCTATAGCTCAGCCCCTCAAGTCCCGGCAACATCCCTTTCATCTCTGTACCCTTTCCAGCATAACGACATCTTTACCACAGCAGGGGGACCAATACTGAACACAGTGCATAACATGTTCCCGATGTTGGGGGAGTCCAGAACCAGGGGCCACAGATTAAGAATAAGGGGTAGGCCATTTAAAATAGAGATGAGGAAAAAAGTTTTCACCCAGAAATTTGTGAATCTGGAATTCTCTGCCTCAGAAGGCAGTGGAGGCCAATTCTCTGGATGCTTTCAAGAGAGGGTTAGATAGAGTTCTTAAAGATAGCGGAGTCAAGAGATATGGGGAGAAGACAGGAACGGGGTGCTGATTGGGGATGATCAGCCATGATCACAGTGAATGGCGGTGCTGGCTCGAAGGGCCGAATTGCCTACTCCTGCACCTATTGTCTATTAAAATCCTTGCTATGGCAGAGTGACTAAAACTGAACACGGTGCTGCAAAACACTGAGTCTGAAGAAGGGTTTCGACCCGAAACGTCACCCATTTCTTCTCTCTAGTGATGCTGCCTGTCCCGCTGAGTTACTCCAGCATTTTGTGTCTTATCAACCAGCATCCGCAGTTGCTCCTGACCCATTTCGTCTGCTCCATTGCGAAATCTCCTCAAGGTACCCCGACTTTGAGGATGTTCTCCTCCTCTCTCTGACGGGAGATCTGGAGTCTGAAGAAGGGTCTCGACCCAAAACGTCACCTTTTCTTTCTCTCCAGAAATGCTGCCTGTTTCACTGAGTTACTCCAGCATTTGGTGTCTATCTTCAGCGTAAACTGGCATCTGCAGTTCCTTGAAGACAAAATGCTGGAGTAACTCAGCAAGACAGGCAGCATCTCTGGATAGAAGGAATGGGTGACGTTTCGGGTCGAGACCCTTCTTCTGACTTCCTACACACTGTGCTCCAAATGTGACCATCAGTACATCAGTCCACCTTCACAATATTTGCAGAACCAAATGCAGTGAGTTGACAGCAAATGATAGTTTTTGACTCCTCTTGAAAGTTCCATCCACGTTACAGGAGGCAGTGATATTTTGCTTTTTTGTGGAAGAGGGGAAGATTAAATCTTTGTTGTCCTTTGGCAGGAGTTTGAGGTGTTAGCCCAGATTAAGCTGTTGCAGTCTGCCTGTAACACTTACTGCATCAGTCCCATCCAACGTTTTCTCAAGTGGTTCCGCACTCAACAGTATTTAACTGATGGTGAAAGGTAAGCAGCTTCGCAAGAGCGTTTTTTTCTCTCTCGTCTAAACGTGGATGTAATCTTAGTCACTCGCGCTGGTGCATTCTCTACGAACGCACAGCAGGAGAGTTGCCTTCGAGCGCCAGACACCGGGTTCAAACCTGACTATGCGTGCTGTCTGCATGCAGTTTATACGTTCTCCCTATGACCATATTGATTTTCTCCGGGTGCTCCAGTTTCCTCCCACAATTCAAAGACGTGCAGGTTTGTAGGTTAATTGGCTTGGTGAAATTGTAAATTGTCCCTTGAGTGTGTAGGATAGTGCTAGTGTGCAGGGATCGCTGGCCGGCACGTACTCGGTAGGCCAAAGTGCCTGTTTCCGCGTTGTATCTCTAAACTGGTATTGTAAATCTGCACGAGAGTCTAGAGTGACCGTATGTACCTAAAATGGAACTATAAAATTATTTCTAGCAGCAGCACAATGGGCCGTAAACGCTGTACCATAGATAGCATAATTAATTAAATATGTTGTTTAGAGATACAGCATGGAAACAGGCACTTTGGCCCACTGCGTCCACACCGACCAGCGATCCCCGCACATTAACACTACCCAACATACACGTGGGACAATTTTTACATTCAAACCAAGCCAATTAACCTACAAACCTGTACGTCTTTGGAGTGTGAGAGGGAACCAAAGATGTCAGAGCAAATTCACGCAGGTCACAGGGAAAACGCACAGACTCTGTACAGATAGCACCCGTAGTCAGGATCGAATCCGGGTCCCTGGCGCTGTGAGGCAGCAACTCTATCGCTGCGCCACCGAGCCGCCCTGTAATGAGCCATGTTCTCTTGCCAGAGAAATAAATGCCTCCCGGCCAAATGATTTTTGGTGCAAGCATTGAATTTGGCAGAATAACTGCATTAATTTGTCCAACTTGTGTTTGTTTGCCATTCTGTAGCTACAACGTGTCGTGTGAAATCGAACCAACCACCGATACAAGTCCCACATCTCCAAAGCCCAGGAAGAGCATGGTGAAGCGTCTCAGTCTGTGAGTAGAATAAAATAACACTGCATCTGGTTAACCCAGAGAGCACGGCCCCTCATTGATGTGTAGGAAGGAGCAGAACTGTAGATGCTGGTTTGAACCGAAGATAGACTCAAAAAGCTGGAGTAACTCTGGGTCAGGCAGCATCTGTGGAGAAAAGGAATGGGTGATGTTTTGGGTCGAGACCCTTCTTCAGACTGAGAGTCAGGGGTGAGGGAAACGAGAGATATGGAAGACATTTGAAAGCAGACGATGATCAAGGAATAGTCGATTGGTTCATTCGAAGATAGACACAAAAAGCTGGAGTAACTCAGTGGGACAGGCAGCATCTCTGGAGAGAAGGAATGGGTGACATTTTGGGTCGGGACCCTTCTGCAGACTAGAATGGTTCATTGTTGGCAGGGGAGAAGATGACAACAAGGCATACAATCTGTAAAATTAATCAGGACAGTGTAATCAAACCCGAAACGTCACCTGCCCTTTTCTCCAGAGATGCTGTCTGTCCCACTGAGTCCCTCCAGCCTTTTGTGTTTATCTTCGGTTTTTCATTGATCTTTGACATTGCCCTCCATGGTGAATAGAGCCTTTTGTTATGCAGGCCTTGTTTTCTCAGGACCGTATGATGGTGGGGAGGTCAGTATCCGCGATGGACCGGGCAGTGCCCACCACCTTTTATAATCTCCTTACCTGGGCTTTTGAGTTGCCGAACCTGGCCGTGATGCAACCAGTCAAAGATGCTGCCATGTACAGGTCCACCACCGATTTTCCGGCACCCTTGATTACAGAGTCTTTCTGGATTATCCTATTTGCCGGACAAAAAGAGGTCATGGTATCGAGGGGAGTTCAATGATACTGGAGCCTTCCACCTAGTCAGCCGGTGGACTGAGATATCAGCCCGCAAAGTTGGCCGTGGAAGTCGGCAATTGGAAGGGATCTGCCGGCTCTGGCCGCAGGGGGCAAATTCATCCCGCTGATCGGCACAGAAGTACCGATGAGGTTAAGATCAGCCGCCTCACCCGGCCTGGGTACCACATTTTCGGTGGGAGTTCCGGGGACATTTTAAGATCGTAATTTTGTCCGGACCACCAGTTGCCGCAGAATCGGTGGTGGACCTGTACATTGTGTTTGTTTGCGTATGTGCACTGCTTGATGTTAGTGTTTGAGGTACTTTTCCCGGGGTTGGGATGAATAGCCACTCATGGATTCAGTCAACACTGGATAACTATCTCTCCTGCCTTGAGTCACACAACATGCAAGCAGGTCATTCGGCCCAACTTACTCAAACTGACCAACATATCCCATCTACACTAGTCCCGCCTGCCTGTGTTTGGCCCATAACCTTCCTAAACCGTTCTTCAAGTCAAGAGTCAAGAGAGTTTTATTGCTTTGCTGCAGCACAACAGAATATTGTAAGCAAAAATACAGAACAGTTCAGTTCAATATACACATAACTAAACAGATAAAGTACAATAGGCTGTTACAGTTCAGAGTTTGTTTGATGGTGAGTTTAATAGCCTGATGGCTGTGGGGAAGAAGCTGTTCCTGAACCTGGATGTAACAGATTTCAGGCTCCTGTTCCTTCTGCCCGATGGTAGCAGAGAGATGAGTGCGTGGCCAGGATGATGTGGGTCCTTGATGATGCTGCCAGCCTTTTTGAAGCAGCGACTGCGATAGATCCCCTCGATGGTGGGGTGGTCAGAGCCGATGATGGACTGGGCAGTGGTTACAACTTCCTGCAGTCTTTTCTGCTCCTGGACGTTCAAGTTACCGAACCAAGCCACGATGCAACCGGTCAGCATGCTCTCTACTGTGCACCTGTAGAAGTTAGAGAGAGTCTTCCTTGACAAACCGACTCTCCGTAATCTTCTCAGGAAGTAGAGGCGCTGATGTGCTTTCTTTATAATTGCATCAGTGTGCTGGGACCAGGAAAGATCTTCAGAGATGTGCACGCCCAGGAATTTAAAGCTCGTGACCCTCTCCACCATCAACCCTTTGATATAAACGGGACTGTGGGACCCCATCCTACATCTTCCAAAGTCCACAATCAGTTCCTTGGTTTTGCTGGTGTTGAGAGCCAGGTTATTGTGCTGGCACCATTTGGTCAATCGGTCGATCTCACTTCTATACTTTGACTCGTCCCCATCAGTGATACGTCCCACAACAGTGGTGTCGTCGGCGAACTTGATGATGGAGTTCGCACTATGTCCGGCTACGCAGTCATGAGTATAGAGTGAGTACAGCAGGGGACTGAGCACGCAGCCTTGAGGTGCTCCCGTGCTGATTGTTATCGAGGATGGCACATTTCCACCAATACGAACAGACTGTGGTCTGTGAATGAGGAAGTCGAGGATCCAATTGCAGAGGGATGTGCAGAGACCCAGATCTGTGAGTTTGGCAACCAGCTTGGAGGGGATGACATTATTAAATGCCGAGCTGTAGTCAATGAATAACAGCCTGATATATGAGTTTTTGTTGTCCAAGTGGTCCAGAATGGAGTGGAGAGCCAATGGGATCGCATCCACTGTTGATCTGTTGTGGCGGTACGCGAACTGCAGAGGGTCCAGATTTTTGGCGAGGTAGGAGTTGATTTGCGCCATAATCAACCTCTCAAAGCACTTCATCATCACAGGCATTAGTGCCACTGGTCGATAGTCATTGAGGCACGTCACCTTGCTATTCTTGGGCACCGGTATAATTGATGCCCTTTTAAAGCAGGTGGGAACCTCAGACCTCAGAAGTGAGAGGTTGAAAATGTCCGTAAAAACTCCAGCCAGTTCGCCCGCACAGGTTTTTAAAACATGCCCGGGTATACCATCAGGTCCAGGCGCTTTCCGAGGGTTCACCCCTCTGAAGGATTTCCTGACGTCGGCCTCTGTGACTGTGACTGTGACTGAAATACCATCACAGCCAATGGGGGCTCGGGAAGGCACATCAGTGTTCTCGCTATCAAAGCGTGTGTAAAACACATTGAGCTCTTCAGGGAGTGATGTTACACCGGCATTTGAGCTGCCTCCTGATTTCGCCTTGTAGGAGGTGATTGCATTCAAGCCCCACCAGAGCTGTCGAACATCCGTCTCATCCTCCAGTTTGGAGCAGGAGTCCCTTTTGGCCTTTTTGATGGCCTTACCAAGGTCGTATCTGGACTTCTTGTAGACCTCCGCATCTCCAGACCTGAATGCCCGGGATCTGGTCCTCAGAAGAGTGCGGATCTCATGGTTCATCCAAGGCTTCTGGTTAGGAAACACTCGGAAGTTTGTTGTAGGAACACAATACTCCGTACATTTCCTAATGAAGTCTGTAACGACTGTGGCGTATTCATTCAGGTCCGTTGCCGAGTCCCTGAACATTGCCCAGTCTGCAGACTCCAAACAGTCTTGTAGTTGTTCCTCTGCCCCCCCCCCCCCCCCCCCCCCCCCCCCCCCCCGACCAGCTCTGTACAGACCTCACCTCTGGGGGTGCGCTCTTCAATTGCAGGAAGAAGCAGCACCGCGGTATGGTCGGATTTACCGAAGTGAGGGCGAGGGATAGAGCGGTAGGCATCCTTGATGGTGGTGTAGCAGTGGTCGAGGGTGTTAGGTCCTCTGGTGCAGCAGGAGACATGTTGGTGGAAGTTAGGGAGCGATTTCTTCGGGTTGGCTTTGTTGAAGTCCCCAGCAATGGTGGTAAATGCCTCGGGGTAAGACGTCTGGTGTTTGTTGACCACGGCGTGCAGCTCCTCCAGTGCCAGACGGACATCTGCCTGGGGTGGGATGTAGACCGCGGTCAGGATAACGGAGGTGAATTCCCTTGGGAGGTAGAAGGGACGGCACTTCACCGCCAGATGTTCGAGGTATGGAGAGCAGGAGTTGGACAGGACTGCCACGTCTGAGCACCACGCAGAGTTGACCATGAGGCAGACCTCTCCCTTTCCCAGATGCCAGTGTACGGTCCATACGGTGGATGGAGAACCCTTCAGGCTGGACCGCTGAGTCTTGGGAGCTGGGGGTGAGCCATGTCTCTGTGAAACAGAACACAGAGCATTCCCTCAGCTCCCTTTGATAAAGCAGCCTTGCCTTTAAGTCCTCCACTTTATTTTCAAGGGACTGTACGTTGGCCAGTAAGATAGTAGGGAGAGGGGGCCGAGGTCCCCTGTGCTTCAGTCTGGCTTGAAGTCCTGCCCGTCGGCCACATTTCTGGACACAATGGAGGCCTCCCCGTTGTTTCCAGGTGCTGTTCTTACTGTACCTGATGTTTCTGCGAACCTGCACTGGAACTCATAGTCGGCAGCTCAAGCTCCGTTGCGATTGGGGATTCCCTCATAATCAGCAAATCCAACTCCATTGCTCCTGGGAAATCCTGCCCATTGACTCCGGAGGTCTTCCCGGTGTTTCTAGGTACAGTACGTGTGATCCCCAGTTGGGTCGGGTGCTCTCCAGCGATCGAGGGAACACTTGCAGTCGGGGGCTCCTGCAGCTGAGGGAGATCGCGAAATCGCTAGTGCCTTCAAGTCCACTAGCAGCTTGTCCCTTACTGCCTTCTTTCTGATTTCTGCTGTTTTTCTGATCCAGGTAAGTTGATTGTAGCTGTAAATAATCCTCTTCTGTTTGGCTGTTAGCAAAATGTTGCCGCAGGCATGCGCCATCTTTTTCCCTTTTTTTTCCTATCCATGTACCCGTCCGTTATGCTTCACATATGAACCCTGTTAGAGGAAAGATGTTGTCAATCTGGAGGAGAGGCTGCAGAGAAGATTTACGAGATGTTGCCAGGACTCGAGGGCCTGAGCTATAGGGAGAGGTTGGGCAGGCTACGACTTTATTCCATGGAGTGCAGGAGGCTTATCTTATGGAAGTGTATAAGATCATGAAAGGAATAGATTGGGTAAATGCACAGAGTCTTTTACCCAGAGTTGAGGAAATCGAGAACCAGAGGACATAGGCTTAATGTGTGGGGGGAAAGATTTAATAGGAGCCTGAGGGGCCACTTTTTTTACACAGAGGGTAGAAGGTGTGTGGAGCGAGCTGCCAGAGGAGGTAGTTGAGGCTGGGACTATAACAATATTTAAAACACATTTGGATGGATAGGGCAGGTTTAGAGGAGTCTCATGTAGATAGGGTGGTAAAGAAAGCTTTTGGTGTGCTGGCCTTTATAAATCAGAGCATTGAGTATAGAAGTTGGGATGTAATGTTAAAATTGTACAAGGCATTGGTGAGGCCAATTCTGGAGTATGGTGTACAATTTTGGTCGCCTAATTATAGGAAGGATGTCAACAAAATAGAGAGAGTACAGAGGAGATTTACTAGAATGTTGCCTGGGTTTCAGCAACTAAGTTACAGAGAAAGGTTGAACAAGTTAGGGCTTTATTCTTTGGAGCGCAGAAGGTTAAGGGGGGACTTGATAGAGGTTTTTAAAATGATGAGAGGGATAGACAGAGTTGACGTGGAAAAGCTTTTCCCACTGAGAGTAGGGAAGATTCAAACAAGGGGACATGACTTGAGAATTAAGGGACTGAAGTTTAGGGGTAACATGAGGGGGAACTTCTTTACTCAGAGAGTGGTAGCTGTGTGGAATGAGCTTCCAGTGAAGGTGGTGGAGGCAGGTTCGTTTTTATCATTTAAAAATAAATTGGATAGTTATATGGATGGGAAAGGAATGGAGGGTTATGGTCTGAGCGCAGGTATATGGGACTAGGGGAGATTATGTGTTCGGCACGGACTAGAGGGGTCGAGATGGCCTGTTTCCGTGCTGTAATTGTTATATGGTTATATGGTTATAGAGGGATATGGACCAAACACAGGCAGCTGGGACTAGTGTAACTGGGACGTGTTAGTCGGTGTGGGCAAGTTGGGTTGAGGGGCCTGTTTCCACGCTGTATCTCTCTTTGAGCAGGTCCTTTGAGTTATAAATTCACCGCTACTATCGAACTATCCATGTGAAACCACTGCCTTACTATTTTAAGCTATTTCCGTACATCACACAGAGGGGAAATAATGCAGAGCTCAAGCAACCGATGAAGTAATCAATTATTCCTACTCCGCAGCACGCTCCGTGTAATAATTAATTAATAGACGCCCTGTTTCATTATGTGGCCATTTAGAATGCGCAAGGCATTTTTGGCTGCAATCTTTCATAAGTAATGACTGCGACACATTCTCGACAAAGGATTTTGTGCAGCAGCATTAATTACATCCTGCCACTTCACCTTCCACATGGCCAATTAAACTTTACGGCCTTTTATGCTCAATTTATGTGCTTTTGATTTGTCTCGACCCGAAACATCACCCATTCCTTCTCTCCAGAGATGCTGCCTGTCCCGCTGAGTTACACCAGCTTTTTGTGTCTATTTACGATGGATATTGTCATGACTTGAGGGCCTGAGCCATCGGGAGAGGTTGAGCAGGTTTGGTGTGCAGGAGGGTGAGGGGTGACCTTTGAGGCACGTACAAGATCATAAGGGGAATAGATAAAGTGAATGCAGTATGTAACGCAGGGTTTGGGAATCAAAAATCAGAGGACATAGGTTGAAGGTGAGATGGGAAAGATTTACTATGAAGCTGAGGTGCATCTTTTTGGAACGAGCTTACAGAGGAGGTAGTTGAGGCAGGTACTATAAGAATATTTAAAAGACATCAGCTCAGTCTGCCTATACCTACCTGACGTCCCGTTTGCTCAACACTTAATTCCCCTCCCATTCCCACACTGACCTTTCTGTCCTGGGCCTCCTCCATTGTCATAGTGAGGCCCAGCACAAATTGGAGGAACAGCACCTCGTATTTCACTTTGGTACTTTACACCCCAGCGGTGTGAACATTGACTTCTCTAACTTCAAGTAAACCTTACTTTCCTTCTCTCTCCATTCCCTCCTCCTTCCCAGTTCTCCCACCTGTCTCCGACCTGTACTGACTACAGATTGCTCTAGTAAATCGTGTGAAATCGAACCAACCACCGATACAAGTCCCACATCTCCAAAGCCCAGGAAGAGCATGGTGAAGCGTCTCAGTCTGTGAGTAGAATAAAATAACACTGCATCTGGTTAACCCAGAGAGTACGGTCCCTCATTGATGTGTAGGAAGGAGCAGGACTGTAGATGCTGGTTTAAACCGAAGATAGACACAAAAAGCTGGAGTAACTCTGGGTCAGGCAGCATCTGTGGAGAAAAGGAATGGGTGATGTTTAAGATTGAGACCCTTCTTCAGACTGAGAGTCAGGGGTGAGGGAAACGAGAGATATGGAAGACATTTGAAAGCAGACGATGATCAAGGAATAGTAGATTGGTTCATTCGAAGGTAGATACAAAATGTTGGAGCAACTCAGCGGGACAGGCAGCATCTCTGGAGAGAAGGAATGGGTGACATTTTGGGGGAGAAGATGACAACAAGGCATACAATCAGTAAAATTAATCAGGACAGTGTAATCAAACCTGAAACGTCACCTGCCCTTTTTCTCCAGAGATGCTGTCTGTCCCGCTGAGTTCCTCCAGCCATTTGTGTCTATCTTTGGTTTTTCATTGATCTTGGACATTGCCCTCCATGGTGAATAGAGCTTTTGATATACAGGCCTTGTTTTCTCAGTACCGTATGATGGTGGGGAGGTCAGTACCCCTGATGGACCGGGCAGTGTCCACCACCTTTTATAATCTCCTTCTTACCTGGGCTTTCGTGTTGCCAAACCTGGTCGTGATGCAACCAGTCAAAGATGCTGCCATGTACAGTTCCACCACCGATTTTCCGGCACCCTTGGTTACAGAGCCTTTCTGGATTATCCTTTTTGCCGGACAAAAAGAGGTCATGGTCTCCGAGGGGAGTTCAATTGTACTGGAACAGGCCACCGGTGGACTGAGAAGTCAGCCCGCAAAGTTGGCCGTGGAAGTGGGCAATTGGAAGGGATCTGCCGGCTCTGGCCGTAGGGGGGAAATTCATCCCGCCGATCGGCACAGAAGTCCCGATGAGGTTAAGATCAGCCGCCTCACCTGGCCTGGGTACCATATTTTCGGGGAGAGTTCCTGGGGCTTTTGAAGAGCACACTCGTAATTTTGTCTGGACCACCAGTTGCCACAGAATCGGTGGTGGGCCTGTACATTGTGTGTGTTTGCGTATGCGCACTGCTTGATGTTAGTGTTTGAGGTATTTTCCCGGAGTTGGGATGAATAGCCACTCATGGATTCAGTCAACACTGGATAACTATCTCTCCTGCCTAGAGTCACACAACATGCAAGCAGGTCATTCGGCTCAACTTACTCAAACTGACCAACATATCCCATCTACACTAGTCCCACCTGCCTGTGTTTGGCCCATAACCTTCCTAAACCGTTCCTATCCATGTACCCGTCCATTATGCTTCACATATGAACCCTGTTAGAGGAAAGATGTCAATCTGCAGGAGAGGGAGCAGAGAAGTTTTATGAGATGTTGCCAGGACTCGAGGGCCTGAGCTATAGGGAGAGGTTGGGCAGGCTAGGACTTTATTCCATGGAGTGCAGGAGGCTGATCTTATAGAAGTGTATAAGATCATGAAAGGAATAGATTGGGTAAATGCACAGAGCATTTTGCCCAGAGTTGAGGAAATCGAGAACCAGAGGACATAGGCTTAATGTGTGGGGGGAAAGATTTAATAGGGAGCCAATTTTTTACACAGAGGGTAGAAGGTGTATGGAGCGAGCTGCCAGAGGAGGTAGGTGAGGCAGGGATTATAACAATACTAGACCAAGTGCAGACCCGTTGGGTCTGTTCCCCCAACGTGCAGTTGTGGGGGGGGAGGTGGCATGCAGCGTCACACACACTAACTACCCCCCCCCCCGCACTCACGCTAATTACCCCCCTTGATATTATATTAATATTATTAATTTGCTCCTTTTACCCCATAACCACCCTATCTACTGACGCGTAGCCCCCAACTTGCAGTCACATCTAGAGAGGGAGGGGGTGGGGCTGGGGGTGGCGGGGTTAAAGAGTTAGGGCAGAGAGAGAAGGGGCAGAGACACAGAGAGAGAGACACACAGAGAGAGGGCAAGAGGGATGAGGGGTGGAGAGGAGGAGAAGTGGGAGGGTGGGTGAGGGGGGAAAGGTGGGGGAGGAGAGAGAGGGTGAGAGTGAGGGGGAGAGAGAGGGGGTGCTGAGAGGGGGGTGAGGTGGGGAGGGGGGAGGGGAGGGGAGAGTGGGGGGGGATAGGGGGAGAGAGGGTGTGCTGAGAGGGGGGTGAGGTGAGGAGGAGGAGAGGTGGGGAGCAGGGAGGGGGAGGTAGGGGGGTAGGGGTATGTGGAGGGGAGGGGGGTTTAGGGGGGGGATTGTGGGGGAGGGGAGGAGAGGGAGAAAAAGAGGGGAGAGAGAGAAAGAGGAGGGGGGAGAGGAGAGGGGGGGAGGAGAGGAGAGGGAGGGGGGGAGAGGAGAGAGGGGGAGAGAGGGGAGGAGGGGGGTGATGGGGGGGAGAGAGGAGGGGAGAGAGAGAGAGACGGGGAGAGAGAGAGAGAGAAAGAGAGAGGGATAGGGAGAGAGAGAGGTGGGGAGAGAGAGAGAGGGGGTGCCATTTTACTTCAACCCAAACAACCATTTGCAGGCAGTGCTTATTTCCTCAAACTAACCATATTTTCATTTTCAAACCACATTATGGGCACTCACAGCTGTGGCGACATTTGTTCAGTGTTATTCAGAGCTCTGATTGAGGCACACCACTTGCAGAGACTGATTGAGGCACACCACTTGCAGAGACTGATTGAGGCACACCACTTCCTGGTTTTATAGTCTCTCCCCCTCCCTCCAGCAGGGGCAGCAGAGAGAATGGGGAATTTTGTAAAAACATTAATATATCTGTCATTTTTCATCGACGGGAAAAATCCTCGGCACACATGCGGCGGAGGGGGGCTCTGAGCGAGGTGGCCAAAAATGACGGCCATAGGTGGCGACGTTCTCTCAGAAGTCGCAGCACAGATGGCCAAACGCGGTCAAGAACAGAGATTTAGTAATATAGATTTAAAACACATTTGGATGGATAGGGCAGGTTTAGAGGGATATGGACCAAACACAGGCAGGTGGGACTAGTGTAACTGGGACGTGTTAGTCGGTGTGGGCAAGTTGGGTTGAGGGGCCTGTTTCCACGCTGTATCTCTCTTTGAGCAGGTCCTTTGATTTATAAATTCACCGCAACTATCGAACTATCCATGTGAAACCAATGGCTTACTATTTTAAGCTATTTCCGTACATCACACAGAGGGGAAATAATGCAGAGCTCAAGCAACCGATGAAGTAATCAATTATTCCTACTCTGCAGCGTGTAATAATTGATTAATAGACGCTCTGTTTTATTATGCGGCCATTTAGAATGCGCAAGGTATTTTTGGCTGCAATCTTTCTTAAGTAATGACTGCGACACATTCTCGACAAAGGGTTTTGTGCAGCAGCATTAATTATATCCTGCCACTTCACCTTCCACATGGCCAATTAAACTTTACGGCCTTGTCAATTTATGTGCTTTTGATTTGTATCGAGATTCACTTTGGATGTCTGAAGAAGGGTCTCGACCCGAAACGTCACCCATTCCTTCTCTCCAGAGATGCTGCCTGTCCCGCTGAGTTACTCCAGCTTTTTGTGTCTATTTACGATGGAAATTGTCATGACTTGAGGGCCTGAGCCATCGGGAGAGGTTGAGCAGGTTTGGTGTGCAGGAGGGTAAGGGGTGACCTTTGAGGCACGTACAAGATCATAAGGGGAATAGATAAAGTGAATGCAGTATGTTACGCAGGGTTTGGGAATCAAAAATCAGAGCACATAGGTTGAAGGTGAGATGGGAATGATTTACTAGGAAGCTGAGGTGCATCTTTTTCACCCACAGAAGGTGGTGGATACAAGGAACGAGCTTACAGAGGAGGTAGTTGAGGCAGGTACTATAAGAATATTTAAAAGACATCAGCTCAGTCTGCCTAAACCTACCTGACGTCCCGTTTGCTCAACACTTAATTCCCCTCCCATTCCCACACTGACTTTTCTGTCCTGGGCCTCCTCCATTGTCATAGTGAGGCCCAGCACAAATTGGAGGAATAGCACCTCGTATTTCACTTTGGTACTTTACACCCCAGCGGTGTGAACATTGACTTCTCTAACTTCAAGTAAACCTTACTTTCCTTCTCTCTCCATTCCCTCCTCCTTCCCAGTTCTCCCACCTGTCTCCGACCTGTACTGACTACAGATTGCTCTAGTAAATCGTGTGAAATCGAACCAACCACCGATACAAGTCCCACATCTGCAAAGCCCAGGAAGAGCATGGTGAAGCGTCTCAGTCTGTGAGTAGAATAAAATAACACTGCATCTGGTTAACCCAGAGAGCACGGTCCCTCATTGATGTGTAGGAAGGAGCAGAACTGCAGATGCTGGTTTGAACAGAAGATAGACACAAAAAGCTGGAGTAACTCTGGGTCAGGCAGCATCTGTGGAGAAAAGGAATGGGTGACGTTTTGGGTCGAGACCCTTCTTCAGACTGAGTCAGGGGTGAGGGAAACGAGAGATATGGAAGACATTTGAAAGCAGATGATGATCAAGGAATAGTAGATTGGTTTATTCAAAGGTAGATACAAAATGTTGGAGCAACTCAGCGGGACAGACAGCATCTCTGGAGAGAAGGAATGGGTGACATTTTGGGTCGGGACCCTTCTGCAGACTACAATAGTTAATTGTTGGCGGGGGAGAAGATGACAACAAGGCATACAATCTGTAAAATTCCCACACTGACCTTTCTGTCCTGGGCCTCCTCCATAATCAGGCCCAGTGGTTTGGGCGATCAAATTGGAATTAGCTTCCTTGAAGTTGATGCCAGGAGATCTGTTTAAAGAAGTTTAAATAATTGAGTGGGTTTAGCGTGAGCATTGGCTGCAGCTCACTACATTGATCAGAATTAGCAATGTTGGATACATGTAAACATGTATAATTCCTGAGGACTGACATTAGGGTGTTTGGAGGTACCCAGTTGTCTGAGACTGGTTTCACAATTGCTGCTCGTCAGAGGGTGGTGATTGTGTGGAATTCTTTGCCACAGAAGGCTGTGGAGGCCGTCAATGGATATTTCGAAGGCAGAGATAGATAGATTTTTGTTTAAGAAAGAAACTGCAGATGCTGGAAAAATCGAAGGTAGGCAAAAATGCTGGAGGAACTCAGCGGGTGAGGCAGCATCTATGGAGAGAAGGAATAGGTGACGTTTCAGGTCGAAACCCTTCTTCAAACTGACAGAGAGAGATAGATTTTTGATTAGTGTGGGTGTCAGGGGTTATGTGGAGAGGCAGGAGAACTGGGTTAGGAGGGAGGGATAGATCAGCCATGATTGAATGGCGGAGTGGACTTGATTGGCAACATGGCCTAATTCTGCTCCTATCACATGAACTTATGAACAGCACCTCACATTTTGCTTGGGCAGCTTACACCCCAGTAGTATGAACGTTGACTTCTCTAACTTCAAGTAGCCCTTGCTTTCCCTCTCTCTCCAACACTCCCCCTTCCCAGTTCTCCCACTAATCTTACTGTCTCTGGCTATGTTTTATCTCTGTGCTGCCCACTCCCCTGTCATCAGTCTGAAAAAGGGTTTCAACCCGAAACGTCACCCATTCCTTCTATCCAGAGATGCTACCTGTCCCGCTGAGATACTCCAGCATTTTGTGTCTTATCTTCGATTTAAAAGACATTTTGACAGGTACGGATATAGGAAAGGTTGAGAGGGATATGGGCCAAATGCAGGCAGGTGGGACTTGAGTTTGTACGTTCTCTCTGTGACTGCGTGGGTTTTCTCCGGGTGCTCCGATTTCCTCCCACATTCCAAAGACGTACAGGTGTGTAGATTAATTGCCCCAGTGAGTAGGTTAGACCTAGTGTACAGGTGATCGCTGGTTAGCGCGTACTTAGTGGGCCGAACGGCCTGTTTCCATGCTATATCTCTAAAGTAAGCTTCTATGGAATGACAGTGCATCATTTCACCACGTTGAGCAATACTCTCTGTATCATGGACATCACCACAATCCCATTTACTTGTCCATCATATGTTAACACCTCAGTTAACATTGACCCCTCGCTCATAAGTTACAGGAGCAGAATTAGGCCATTCGCCCCATCAAGTCTACTCCACCATTCAATTATGGCTGATCTATCTTTCAGTCTCAACCACATTCTCCTGCCTTCTCCCTATGACCCCTGACACTCGTTCTAATCAAGATTCTATCAATCTCCGCCTAAAAAATATCCAATGTTGGCCTCCACAGCTGCCTGTGGTAATGAATTCCACAGATTCACCACCTTCTGGCTAAGGACATTCCTCCTCATCTTCTTAAAGGAATGTCCTTTAATTCTGAGGCTCTGGTCCTAGACAAGGGTTGCCAACCTTTTTCATCCCTTTTACCCCTGGCAACTTTAATAACACTTATTTAATTTCACTTATTTATGAACAACTAATGATGAACTAATGATATACCAGAACCAACATGTCAGAAAAAAATCCAGAATCAACAAATTTACCCCCTGGGTAGGCGAAATTTACCCTCTGGGGGTAAATTTACCCCAGGTTGTGAACATTGTCCGAGACTCTCCCATGAGTGGAAACATCCTATCCACATCCATACTGTCCAAACCTTTCACTATTTGGTACATTTCATTGAACTCCAGCGAGTACAGGCCCACTGCCGCCATAAATGCTCATCATAGGTTAACCCACTCATTCCTGGGATAATTCTCGTAAACCTCCTCTGGACCCTCTCCAGAGCCAGCACATCCTTCCTCAGATATTCAATTCAATTCAATTCAATTCAATTCAACTTTAATGTCATTGCACAAATACTGAGTATGGGTACAACGAAATGCAGTTTTGCGTCAGTCCGTAGTAGTGCAATATAGAAATTTAAAAAAAAAGAGGATACAGAATAATAAAAAATACAGAATAATTAAACAATGGGGACGGAGGGACCGGAGGAATCTATCGGCGGGACTCTGAGTTCAGCAATGCGACGGTATGATTGTAGAAGCTGTTCCTCGTCCTACTGGTACGAGACCTGAGGCTCCTGTACCGCCTCCCTGATGGTGCCCAAATGTGTCCAAAATACTCCAAATGTGGCCTGACCAGTGCCTTATAGAGCCTCAGCATTACATCCCTGTTTTTGTATTCTAATTCTCTTGAAATAAATGCTAGCATTGCGTTTGGCTTCTTTATTACCGATTTGTCTTGTCGATTACCTTTTTGGGAATCCTGCACCAGCACTCCCAAGTCCTTTGCACCTCCGATTTCTTGATTCTCGCCTCATTTAGAAATTAGTCTACGCCTTTTTTCCCCATTCATCTTTCTCTCAAACTCTGTTTTATACCATCCCTTGAACTCCAGTTTTTAAACATCTGTTCATTATTCATTCTACCATAATTTGTTTCTGACATCCTCATCCATCTCAATTAGCTCCCATCCCCCACATACGCTGAATCCCCCTTAGTTTAGTTTTAGAGCTACAGCGTGGAAACTGGCCCTTTGGCCAACCGAGTCCACGCTGACCAATGATCACCCACACGCTAGTTCTATGTTATTATACACGCTCGGGGACAATTCAAAGAAGCCAATTAGCACCAGAGCTGCTGCCTCACAGTGCCAGAGACCTGGGTCAGTTTAGTTTATTGTCACGTGTACCAAGATACAGTGAAAAGCTTTTTGTTGCGTGCTATCCAGTCAGCGGAAAGACAATACATGATTACAATCGAGCTATTTACCGTGTACAGATGCATGATAAGGAAATAATGTTTAGTGCAAAGTAAACCCAGTAAAGTCTAATCGCGGATAGACCAAGGACCGTCAATGAGTTAGATAGTAGTTCAGCACTGCTGTCTGGTTGGGGTAGAACAGTACAGTTACCTAATAACAGCTGCAAAGAAACGGTCCCTCAATCTGTGCGTTTTCACACTTCTATACATTTTGCCTCACGGGAGAGGGGAAAAGAGGGAGTGGCTTGTCCTTGATTATGCTGCTGGCCTTGCCGAGGCTGGGAATGAGTTTGATGCTGCGTGTGTGTGGAGTTTGCACGTTCTCCCTTTGACCGCGTGGCTTCTCCGGGTGTTTGTGTGTGGAGTTTGCATGTTCTCCCTGTGACCACGTGCCTTCTCCTCCAGGTGTGTGTGCGTGTGGAGTTTGCACGTTCTCTCTGTGACCACATGGCTTCTCCGGAGTTTGTGCGTGTGTGTGGAGTTGCACGTTTCCCAGTGATCCGTAATGTGCCTTCTCCTCCGGGTGTTGGTTGTGTGGAGTCTTGCACTTCTCCCCTTGACCGAGTGCCTTCTCAGTGTGTGTGGGATTTGCAAGTTCTCCCCGTGGACCGCGTGCCTTCTTCCTCCGTGTGTGTGATGACGGATTGCGCTCCCTACTGAGGCTGTTTTAGGGGTCGGAGGTCATCAAGAGAGAACTCCCACTAAGAGCTGCCAACAGCCCAAGTCCCCGCCCAGCGGCAGCTCTGGGAGAGCATGGACTCTGTCGGCGTTGCCTCATCCGACTCCAACAGCTCCAAAATCGAAAACACCTGCACCACCCCCGCCGACACGCCCGAAGAGCCGCAAAAAAAGGTAACGGGCGACCGCCTCCCTCGTGTACGGTACGGTGGCACAGCGGTAGTGTTGCTGCCTTACAGCACTTGCAGCGCCGGAGACCTGGGTTCAATCCCGATTACGGGTACTGTCTGTACGGAGTTTGTATGTTCTCCCCGTGACCCACGTGAGTTTTCTCCGGGCTCTCTGGTTTCCTCCCGCACTCCAAAGACGTCCAGGTTTGTAGGTTAATTGGCTTGGTATAAATGTAAATTGTCCCTAGTGTATGTGGGGTAGTGTTAATGTGCGGGGATCGCTGGTCGGTACGGACTGTGTGGGCCGAAAGGCCTGCTTCCCCGCTGTGTCTCTAAAACTAAAAAACTAAAACACAGCCGCCAGGAACTGTAGATGCCTGAGTACATTTAAAAAAACACAAAGTGCTGGAGTAACTCAGCGGAGTGCAAGTGTCCCGGTGTTTCAAGCACAAAATATTTTAAGACGAGACTGTTCTAACTTTGTGAAAACAAAATGTTTTCCCAGATTACTGCCTGGATTAGAGGGCTTCAGCTACAGGGAGAGGGTCGGTCAGACTTGGATTGTTTTCAGTGCCACATCAGAAGATGAGAGGAGACTTGGCAGATGTATTACAAAATTATGAGTGGTCCAGATAGGGCAGACTGTCAGAATCTTTCTCCCCAGGCTGCAAATGTCCAAGACAACACCTATCCACATCCTCCAGAGATGCTGCCTGACCTGCTGAGAGTATAGTTTAGTTTATTATTGTCACGTGTACCGAGGTACAGTGTAAAGCTTTTTTGTTGTGTGCTAACCAGTTAGTGGAAGGACAATACAGGATTACAATCAACCCATCCACAGTGTACTGATATAGGATTATGGGAATAACGTTTATTGCAAGGTAGAGTCTGATTTAAGATAGTCTGAGGGATAGTTTAAGAATACGGGGTAAGTCATTTAGAACTAAGATGAGGAAAAGCTTTTCCACACAGAATGTGAAATTCTCTGCCCCAGAGGGCAGCAGAGGCCGGTTCTCTGGATGCTTTCAAGAGAGAGCTGGACAGAGCTCTTAAAGATAGCGGAGTCAAGGGATATGGGGAGAAGGCAGGAATGGGGTATTGATTGTGGATGATCAGCCATGATCACGGTGAATAGCAGTGCTGGCTCGAGGGGCCGAATGGCCTACTCCTTCCACTATTGTCTATTGGCTTCAATGAATAATAATGAATGTATAAAAATGTTATTAGCCAAGTATGTCCACTTGGTGCTTTGCTCGCAGGCAACAACAAGATATTCAGTAGACAATTAAAAATAAAACATTATAATTGAAACATGAGTAAAGAGAGGCTACAGACTTTTGGCTGTTGAGTAGAGTTACTGCTCGTGGGAAGAAGCTGTTTTTATGTCTGGCTGTGGCAGCTTTGATAGTCCAGAGTCGCCTCCCAGAGGGAAGTGATTCAAAGAGTTTGTGGCCAGAGGTGAGAGCGGCAGCAAACAACTACAACTGCGGTAGATGGTAGGTGGGGAATGCTCTCTGGTTGGTGATAGGATGGTTAGAACATAGGGCAGTACAGCACAGGAACGGTCCCTTTGACCCACAATGATTGTGCCGAACATGACGCTAGGTTAAACTCTCATCTACCTGAACATGATCCATATCTCTCTCTCCCCTCTACTTCCACATGCCCACCTAAAAGCTTCTTAAACACCCCTGTCATATCTGCCACCACCACCTCCCCAGGTCAGGCATTCCAGGCCCCCACCACTGCCCCGCGCATCCCCATTAAACTTTCCCCCACTCTCCTTATAGCGACACCCTCTAGTCTTGGACATTTCCAGCCTGGCGTAAAAAGATTCTGAGTGTCTACCCTAACTGTGCCTCTCATAATTTTTTATACTTCTAACTGGTCTCCTCTCAACCTCCAACATTGCAGAGAAAACAATGCAGGTCTATCCAACCTCGCTCTGTAGCTGAAGCCCTCGAATCCAGGCGGCTTTCTGGTAAAACATTTTGTTTTCAAAAAGTTAGAACCTTTTCCTCGTAAAACGTTTTGTGCTGCGCACGTCCGTCTAACGCGTTCTAATGAGGGGTGGACGCCAGGAACTGCAGATGCTCGTTTACATAAAAAGATAAAGTGCTGGAGTAACTCCACAGTCGCTGGGGGGCCTGGTCTGGAGAAAGGCAGGTTTGTGATCCTTAGTGGAGGTCAGGTAAGTGGAGGAGCTTTGATTGAGCGTGTAGATCCTGTGGAAGGATAAAGTGAAGCTGAGATCTATGGAGTGAGCTGACCTAATCCAGCACTTTGTGGTGCAGCGGTAGAGTTGCTGCCTTACAGCGCCAGAGACCCGTGTTCGAACCTGACCACGGGCGCTGCCTGTACGGAGTTTACGTTCACCCTGTGACCACGTGGGTTTTCCCCGGGTGCTCCGGCTTCCACACACGCTCCAAAGACGTGCATGTTTGTAGGTTAATTGGCTTCTGCAAATCGTAAATTGTCCCTGGTGTGTAGGATAGTGTGTGGGGATCGCTGGTCGGTGTGGACTCGGTCGGCTGAAGAGCCTGTTTCCGCACTGTGTCTGTAAAGTCACTCAAATAAGAATTGCCGTTGTGTTATGCAGAAGCAATACATTACAAGTGAAGCTTTGCATGTTGCAAGTGCATCACACAAATATTTAGTTTAGTTTACCTTAGAGAAACAGTCCCTTCGGCCCACTGAGTCTGTGCCGACCAGCGATCACCCCATTCATTAGTTCTATGCTACACACTAAGGACAATTTACAGAAGCTAAATAACCAATAACCCTACAGATCTTTGGGATGTGAGAGGAAATGGGATATGACAATAAAACATTCATGACTCTTGAAACCGGAGGAAACCCACGTGTTCACAGGGCGAATGTGCAAACTCCGCATGGACGGCTCCTGAGGTCAGAATCGAACCCTGGTCTCTGGATCTGTGAGGCAGCAACTAATCTCATGATTTTATACACGTCTATAAGATCACCACATCCTATATAGTGGATGGGAGCAGCCTGGCTTGATGATAGTTGGGTGGAATGTGAGGACTAGGGGGACTCCGCCCTTGTTGCGAGTGGGGGGATGGGGAGAGAGAGCAATGTTATGGGGTATTGAAGAAACCCTGGTGAGAGCCTCATCTACAGTGGGGGAGGGGAACCCCCGTTCCCTGAAGAATGAGGACATTTCCGATGCCCTGGTGTGGAACACCTCATCCTCGGAGCAGTAGTGGCGTAGACGGAGGAGTTGGGAGTAGGGGATGGAGTCCTTACAGGAAGCAGGGTGGGAAGAAGTGTGGTCCGGATAGCCATGGGAGTCAGTGGGTTTATAGTGGATGTCGGTCAGAAGTTTATCATCTGAGATGGAGATAGTGAGGGCAAGAAATGGTAGGGAAGTGTCGGAAATGGTCCAGGTGTATTTGAGTGCCAGATGGAAGTTAGTGGTGAAGTGGATGAAGTCAGTCAGTTGTGTGTGGGTGCAGGAGGTAGCACCAATGCAGTCGTCAATGTAGTGGAGGTAGAGGTCGGGGATGGGGCCACGGTACGTCTCGAACAAGGATTGTTCGACGCACCCTACAAAGAAGCAGGCATAGCTGGGGCCCATGCGCGTGCCTATAACTACGCCTTGTATTTGGAGGAATGGGAGGAGTCAAACAAGAAATGCTACACTTGTCGCTTTACCTCCTCCCTCGACTCCATTCAAGGACCCAAGCAGTCGTTCCAGGTGCGACCTGCACCTCCTCCAACCTCATCTATTGCATCCGCTGCTCTAGATGTCAGCTGATCTATATCGGTGAGACCAAGCGTAGGCTTGGCGATCGTTTCGCCGAACGCCTTCGCCCGGTCCTCAATAATCTACTTGATCTCCCTGTAGCTCAGTACTTCAACTCCCCCTCCCATTCCGAATCCGACATTTCTGTCCTGGGCCTCCTCCATGGCCAGAGTGAGCACCACCGGAAATTGGAGGAGCAGCACCTCATATTTCGCTTGGGCAATTTATACCCCAGCGGCATGAACATTGGCTTCTCCAATTTCAGGTAGCCCTCAGTTTCTCCTCCCCTTCTCAGCTCTCCCTCAGCCCTCTGGCTCCTCCTCTTCCTTTCTTCTTCCCCCCCCACCATACATCAGTTTGAAGAAGGGATTTGGCCCAAAACGTGGCATATTTCCTTCGCTTCATAGGTGCTGCCGCAACAGCTGAGTTTCTCCAGCACTTTTGTCTACCTTGGAAATATCTAAATTCCCATCCTTACTGTTTTGTTTTCCAGTCGAATGAATCGTTATCATCTTGCTCATCCACCCACTCAATGGACACGGCCTCTTCGGGAGTCTCGTCGTTGATCGGCACCATTTCATCCTTGCCTTCCTTCCCCCACAATCCCAAGGGCCATAATCGCACCATCTCGGGGACTTCATGCAGCTCCATGGCGCCACATCCTGTGTACAACAAGCGGAACGAGGAAAATTGCATCATCCGCGTCAGCCTCGAGGACGACAATGGGAATCTCTACAAAAGCATTTTGGTACGTGAATGGCATTCTTCCACGGCTTAGATACTACTTTATAGCAGAGACACAGCATGGAAACAGGCCCTTCGGCCCACCAATTCAACGCCGACCAACGATTGGATAGGATGCACTAGTTCCTGCACTCTAGAGACAATTTACTGAAGCCAATTAACCTACAATCCCGTATATCTTTGACGTGTGGGAGGAAACAGGAGCACTGGTGATTAATCAGGGGTTATGGGGAGAAGGCAGGAAAATGGGGTTAGGAGGGAGAGAAAGATCGGTCATGATTCAATGGCGGATTAAGCTCGATGGGCCAAATGGCCTAATTCTGCTTCTATGAGCGTATGAGCACCCGAAGAAATTCCCGCGCTGTCACTGGGAGAAAATACAAACTCCCCACAGACAGCACCCACAGTCAGGATGGAACCCGGGTCTCCGGCGCTGTCTGCAGTAACTCTACCATTGCTGCAATATATTAGTGACCTGAATATAAAAGTTGGAAATCTGAAAAGTTGAAAACCCAGGAGCTTGTTTCCATGCTGTTTAGCTCAAAGTCTACAACAGACCCAAAATTCTGGTTTCTCTCATAAGGGGCAAGAGCCAGAGAACATAGAGTGATGCAGTGTGGCCCTTTAGCTCATCTTGCTCACAACGGCCAACATGTCCCACCTGCCTGCATTCGGCCCATATCCCTCCAAACATGTCCTATCCATGTGCCTGTCAAATTGTTTCTTAAACGTTGCGATAGTCCCTGCCTCCTCTGGCAGCTCGTTCCATACACCCACCTCAATGTGAGAAGGGAGAGATTTAATAGGGACCTGAGGGGCAGCTTTTTCACACAGGTGTAGTGGTACAGAAGGCTGAGAGGTGATCATATAGAGGTGTATAAAATCATGAGGGGAATAGAAAGAGTGAATGCAGAGGGTCATTCACCCAGGGGAGGGAAATCAAGAACCAGAGGACATGGGTTTAAGGTGAGAGGGGCAAGATTTAATTGGAATCTGGTGGGTGTTGGGTTTTGGGAGCGAGCTGCCAGAGGAGATAGTTGTGGCCGAAACTATACAATATTTATAACTCAACTGAACAAGTACATGGATAGAAAATGTTTCGAGGGATATGGGCCAAACATGGGCAGGTAGGACTAGCGTAGAAAAGGGGCATCCTGGCCGGTTTGGGCAAGTTGGATTGAAAGGCCTGTTTCTGTAGTGTATGGTGCTAAGGGTATATGGTTTGAAAGGTGCGCTGGAATGTCATGGGGGACACTCTTATCTTTCATTGTCTTGGACTCCCTGTAGTTTGAAATGGGAGGAGAGAATATAAATCCTAATGTTCATTAGGGTTGATTATTTGTTCAAATATGATCCTTTGCCAAACAGGGTGTAAAAGCATCCGAAAAATCAATCTATATGTCAATAATTTAAAATTAACGAGACCTACTGCAGTGGATGTTTTACTTTGGACTTACAGTGTTGGAAACAGGCCCTTTGGTCCACGCCGACCATCAATCATCCCGTACACTAGCACTATCCTACACACTAGGGACAATGTACAATTGACAGAAGCCAATCAACTTGTAAACCTGCACATCTTTGGAGTGTAGGAGGAATCCGAGTCACACCCGGAGAAACCCCACGCAGTCACAGGAAAAACCTACAAACTCCGTGCAGACAGTACCCGTAGTCAGGATCGAACCGGGTCTCAGACGCTGTACGGCGGCAGCTTTGTGACGCCCAATTGTTAGCAACCTTATCCGCATCTGTTGGAGACCAAATAAACTATACAAAGATTTCAAATCCACCCGATTAGTTTCTCAGCATGTTTAATAGAAAGATTAAACGAGAACTTACCGTTTGAAGTTTGATCTTTATTTTATGTGAAGTTGGAGTGAGAGACTACGTGAAGAGCCCGCCAGCCCGCATTCGCGTCAATCTTCAAAGCAACTGTATGAAACCACAGACGACTTGCACGAACTTAAACTATAGAAAGATTAATAACGCTTGACTTACCGAATGATCTTTATGAGATTCAGGTTTGGGAGTGGAGGGCACATAGTCTCTCACTCCAACCTCACAAAATAAAGATCAAACTTCAAACGGTGAGTTCTCGTTTAATCTTTCTATTTTATATCGAAGTCTCGTGATGAGACTACGTGAAGCCTTCGAAGCTCTGTGGTTTCATGCAGTAAACCAATCTATGTGAAACTTGTAATGTTGTATGTTGCTCTTGTAATAGAACCTTTAGCTGAAAGAATCAGATCACATTCGAACATCCATGGTTATAATACAAAATATTCAAATAATAAAATCCCAAATTAGTATACCAAACATATTAAACCCAAGAGGATTTTTGATCTTTTTCACGATACAGAATAAATTAGAATAAAAGTGAAATTATGTCAATAAAACCCAGAGTCTCAACACCCCTTTTAAAATTTCCTTTTAAAATTGCTACAGAAAAATTTAAATATTTGGGAATTGAAATCACTAGAAAATATCAAGATATGTTTAATGCAAATTACAGCCCCCTACTTAAGAAATTAAACGCTCTAATTAAATTTTGGGAAACGCTCCCGATGTCTTTAATAGGTCGAATAAATGCTATAAAAATCATCTTTCTACCACAAATTCTATAGCTATCCAGTCAATTCCAATATACCTCCCAAAAAAGTTTTTTTTAAAACTGGACTCAGACATTACAAATTTTATATGGGACTATAAATCCCATAGAATACAAAGAACACACTTGAGTAAACCTAAAGAATTTGGTGGATTAGCACTTCCTAAATTTTTGTATTATTACTGTGCAGTAAATATCAAAAATGTGCTTCACCTGTTGGACAACTCTGCCCAGCAGGTGGATTGGATAGTAATGGAGAGAGAGGACTGCTCCCCTTTTAATATAGGAGCGACTCTCCTCTCACCAACGAACCTAAATAACACAAAATACAATAAAAATCCAATTATACACAGTACAATTAGAACTTAGAAACAAATAAAACTTACCCTAAAATTAAGAAATCTATCGCTTCTTTCTCCAATAACCCGTTGTTTAAACCTTCTATTATAGATAAATCATTTACATAATGGGAAAGAATAGGAATTAAAACGTTTGGAGACGTACGAAACTGGAAAATTATTATCATTCCAACTACAACTAAAATACAATTTGAGAAATAATCATTATTTTAAATATTTTCAAATATGTGACTATTTGAAAAAAAATACACAAGATTATCATAACTTGTCCCCAGACTTCCTGGACGAACCAATGAATACAAAGACCGAATCAGCCAATTTAATATCACACTTGTATAACTTCATTCTAAATATAGAAATAACATCATCTGATGGAATTAGAAGAGACTGGGAACAAGAACTAGCTATAACAATTTCGAAAGAGAGGTGGGACAAACATTTGCTATATGTGCATAAATGCTCGATTAACGTAAGACACATTCTAATTCAATTTAAAATCTTACATAGACTATATTACTCAAAACTAAAATAAGTAAACTTTTTCCTAACGTCTCCCCTATTTGTGATAAATGTCTATCCCAAGAAGCTACTATAGCGCACTCATTTGTTTTTTGTATAAAAATTCAAAAATTTTGGAATGAAATTTTTGAAATCTTCACAAAATTATTTAAAAGAAAATTGACACCAAAAGCAGAATTGATTAATTTTGGAACAATGGAAGGCAGCCCTGAACTAACTGCGTTTCAAAAGAACTTATTTAATTATGGTTTAATAACGGAGAAAAAACTTATTCTTAAATTCTGGAAAAACGCCCCTATACCAACAATAAATGTGTGGATTTCAAATATGTTCGAAACATTACACCTGGAAGATATGAGACTCCTTCTAGCAGGCAAATCAGACCATTTCCAAAAGACTTGGTCTGCATTTGTCGACTAAGGTGCAACAGAACTCTGAAAAGAAATGGTTTCAGGACCTGGTGAGGGGGGAGGAAAAATACGAAGTTGGTATATCCCTTCCAGCTCTGTTTTCTACTTTTAACATAGCTTTTGTTTCTTTTTCTCTTTTTTATTTTCTAGGGCTTACTTCTTAACTTTTTTCTCTACCTCTTCGTGACTATGGCTCTTTTTTCTTGATCACTTTTTCACACACTCTCGATTCTATCTCCCTTTCTTTACCTTTCTCTCTTTTTAAAGCTTAAAAAAGGGTTGTACAAGAAATGTATTAAGTTATATTTGGCTTGTATTATTGTAATGTACTTTACTTCTAATAAATAAATTAAAAAAGAAAAGAAAACACTAAACAGATAAACCATGAATGGTAGAAAAGACATGGGCTATTAACAACATGATGCTAACTTACATACATGTACATTGCCCTTAATCGGGCCGCAGTCCCAATTGCTTTTGGTTAGACAATAGCTCATGCAACACTGTTCAGAATTCTATCTGCAACCATCCAGACATGTTCAACGAAATGTTATCTTCTGAAAGTGCGCTTATCTGAGCCTCCTGCTGTTGCAAGAAGATGATCAAAGGGGAAAATCCATTCTATTGGCTGCAAGCGAGCCAGCCCCCCTGGTAGAGTGAGAGTTGAAATTATTTGAATTCACTCCTGCTTTTAGCTGCTTACATTCTATCCATCTTTAAATAGTCTGCACCAACAATCTCTTGTGATACTATTAAATAACTATGAAGAAACTATCCTTCATCTCATAGGCACTTAGTAACCTCAGTGTACCCTTTTACAAAACACCCCCAATCTCCAAACTGGTGGGTATGCTGTCAACTCCAACTTGTACCCAACCATGCCCGATTTGCTTTATGAGTTCATTCCCATAAAAAGTTACCCTTATGTCAGATTTGACCGAGATCCAGACGGAGATTGAGTAAAGACTGTGCTCTTTGTGTTGAAATCAGTTGTCATGAGCATAACTTACAAGATACTGCTGCAACATTAGGAATACAGTTGATGATAATCTGCATAATAATTTATACTGTTATTTACCACACTACTTTGTATCTAGACTTAGAGTGTTCGTATAAAAGACCCATCCATACCCTTAGTCAACAGTGGGTGAATAACCAATCATTTATTGTCCCATTTATAGTACTAGGTACAACAGCAAAGCAGCACGAGCATTGTCAATTGTGCTATAACAGGCTGTTCCTGCGGCCCTTCTGCTCCTTCGGAGCCTTAGTGGAGCTCACTGAAACAGGCCGCGCCTGCCAGTACTCCGAGCCTGATTCGACAGGCTGCTCCTGCGGGCCTTCTGCCTTTTTTGGAGCCTTGCTGGAGCTGACTGTGCAGATCGCGCTGCCAGTTTCTCCCAGCCTGGATGCTCCTTTGGCCAGCTGCTCCTTCGGAGCCTCAGAGTGGACAGGTCGGGCCCGCCAGTATTGCAAGCCAGGTTCGATAGGCTGCTCTTGTGGGGCCAGCTAGTGACTCCCGCATGCTCCTTTCCGGATCTTCAACGGTGGTAGCTGTACGTGTCGCGCCCGTCAGCTTCTCCGCATTCGCCGCCTGTTCTCTTCCAGAGCCTCAACGGTGGTAGCTGCACTGGCCGCGCCCGTCCGCTTCTAGCCGTTCCGCCGCCTGCTCCCTTTCGGAGCCTCCACGGAGTTAGCTGTACGGGTCGCGCCCGTCAGCCTCTCCGCGTTCTGCGCCTGCTCTCTTCCGGAGCCTCAACGGTGGTAGCTGCACTGGCTGTGCCAGTCAGCTTCTCTGGGCCCACTGCACCTATTTTCTGAACAGCAGCCCGTTCCTGTAAACAAAAATGCTTACCTGTCGGAGCAGTTTCGAACTGGCAGGTTCTTCACGTAGTCTCATCACGAGACTTCGATATAAAATATCACAGAAGGCTGCAGAGGCCAAGTACTAGATAGATTCTAGTATGGGTGTCAGGTTATGGGAAGAGGGCAGGAGAATGGGGTTAAGAGGGAGAGATAGATCAGCCATGACTGAATGGCCTAATTCTACTCCTATTCCTTATGAGCACGGCAGCAGACAGCACCCGTAGTCAGGATCGAACCCAGGTCTCTGGTGCTGTATGGCAGCAACTGCCGCTGCTCCACCGTGACTCCCTACATTTCCTTGATTTTCTGCCTTGTGGCTCTTTTGAAAGATTACAGGTACATTATCTAATTACAAACTGAAGGCAAGAACCCTGCAGTGGATCCAGGGACGTTGTCTTGGGTTAAATTTCAATGGTCTTTTACTGATTTTTCAGTGGGTGGGGAAAAGAATGGATTAGTAGCCAAGAGCTGAAGTTTGAGAATAGACTTATGATTCCAAAATTCCCCAATCTTGTTGCAATAGAAAGCAAGGATCATTTTTCTCAGGGGGCTGGGCACGAGCTGCCTAAACTCTCGAGGCGAGAGAAATGAGTTCCTAATCATAGAATCAAGCACTCTCCCCCTCCACAATGAACTTTAATAAACTGGTACATTCTTTCATTCCAATATTCTGTTTACCTGATTCCTGAGAGTTGTGCAACTGTGAGTTGAATATTAAACATTCTGCACAGCACTAAGGAACGGAAAATTGCCAACTCTCGTGAGCAATTTTGTTTCTATTTCATCAGTTCCATTTCATTAACTTTTTATATAAACACGGGCCACTGCGGTGACACTTTGCGAAAACAATATTTAAAATCTACTGCCGTCTTGCCAATAGATATTAAAGTGGACAGTTTACTTCAGAGATACAGCACGGAACTGAGTCCGCACCGACCAGCTATCCCCGCATATTAACACTACCCTACACACACACACACTAGGGACAATTTACATTTATACCAAGCCAATTAACCTACAAACCTGTATGTCTTTGGAGTGTGCGAGGGAACCGGAGCAGCCGGAGAAAACCCACGCAGGTCACGGGGAGAACGTACAATCACCGTACAGACAGCACCTGTAGACAGGATCGAACCCGGGTCTCTAGCGCTGTAATGCAGGAACTCTACCACTGCGCCACCATGCCGCCCTACAAAGAAACTAGTCTGGTGGAATTGAATTCTTTGTATAGTTTACTTGCTATCAAATAGGCACGGATAAAGCTTCTACCAACTGGACGGCACAAAGTTGCTGCCCCACAGCGCCAGAGACTCGGGTTCGATCATGACCTTGGGCGCTGTCTGGAGTTTGCACGTTCTCCCCGTGACTGCGTGGGCGTCCTCTGGAACTCCAGCTTCCTCCCACATCGCAAAGGCGTGTGGGTTTGCACGTAAGATGCTGCAATAACTGAGCAGGACAGGCAGCATCCCTGGAGAACACGCATAGGTTCAGAACCCTTCTTCAGACCGATTGAAGGGCAGGACAAAAGGAAGCTGGAAGCCAGAAGACTTGGAGATTAATTGGCATCTGTAAATTGCTTCTACTTAATGGTAGCTTAGTTTAATTTATTGTCACGTGCAGAGTGAAAAGCTTTTGTTGCGTGCTAACCAGTCACCAGAAAGACAATACATGATTACAATCAATCTATCCACAGGGTACAGAAACATGATAAAGGGAATAAAGTGAATAACGTTTAGTGCAAGATAAAGTTCACTAATTTCCGATTGAAGATAGTCCGAGCATCTCCAATGAGGTAGAGTAGCTCGAGGCTGCTCTCTGGTTGTTGGTGGAATAGTTCAGTTGCCTGATAACAGAACGTGGGATAACATTGAGCTGGTGTGAAAAGGTATTCAATGGATGGGGTGAACTCGATGGTCCGAAGGGCCTGTTCCATTCTATAAACTTAACTGACCACAGGCCTGAGGAGTGTTTGCAAACGACTGGTCAAATAATGGGGTAGCATTTTTCTAAGTTACACACAAAATACTGGAGTAACTCAGCGGGTCAGGCAGCATCTGTGGAGAGAAGGAATGGGTGATGTTTCAGGTCGAGACCCTTCTTCAAACTGAGAGTCAGGGGAAAGGGAGTCTGGGGATATGGAAGGTTAAGGTGTGAAAATTCGAGATTAAAGCAGACGATGCGGATCGAAGCGGCGCATTTTTCTAACACTTGTTTGTTTTCTTATTATTTCTTATTAAATCCCTTTCAGAAGATCCTCAGTGCCACCCCGCTCAATACACCTAGCGTCTAAAGTAAATACTTTTTCCCTTCCTCTCCAGCTGACCAACCAAAACAAGTCCCCGTTCGTTATCCAGAGAGCCATGTTGAAGCACAACCTGGAAGGACAAGATTGGGAGGAATATCAGCTTGTCCTGATCCTCTCAGAAGACAGAGGTGAGGAATAAAACATCGGTTCCTTGATGCTGGAAGATGTTCAGTCTTCTGCCTAAACTCAGTGTGTTGGAGGAGCTCAGCAAATCAAGGTGGCGCAGTGGTAGAGTTGCTGCCTTACAGCATTAGAGACCCCAGTTCCATCCTGACTCCAGGTGCTGTCTGTACGCAGTTTGTACATTCTCCCATGACCGCAGGAGTTTTCTCCGGGTGCTCCGGTTTCCTCCCACCCTCCAAAGACATGCAGGTTTGTAGGTTAATTGGCTTCCATAAAATATTTGTCTCTGGTGTGTAGGATAGTGCTAGTGTACAGGTGATCGCGGGTCCGTGTGGACTAGATGGGCCGAAGAGCCTGTTTCCAATCTGTGCACACTAAAATACTGAACAAAACAAAACTAAATTATTTGTGGAGGGAATGGGCAGGCGACATTTCAGGTTGGAACCTTTCATACTGGATATGGAACCCACATCCAGTTAGGGTTGAGTCTGAAGAAGGACTCCAACACAAAATGTCACCTGTCCATGCCTTCCAATGTGTGGAAGCAGGCACTTTGGCCCTACACGCCCATGCCGACCAACATGCTCCATCTACACTAGTCCCACCTGCCTGCGTTTGGCCCATGGCCCTCTAAACCAATGCTATCCATCTAGCTGTCCAAAAGGTTTTTAAACATTGTGATAGTTTTCTTTAGAGATACAGCATAGAAACCACTGGCCCATTGAGTCTACGCTGACCATCCTTCACACTAGTTCTATGTGATCCCACTTTCTCACCCACACCATACACAATAGTGACCATTTTTACAGAGACCCATTAACCTACAATTGTAGATGGGATATGAAGGAAACCGGAGCACCCGGAGGAAACACATGCGGTCACGGGGTGAACGTGCAAACTCCACACTTACAACACCCGTGGTCAGCATGGAACCCGGGTCTCTGGCACTGAGGCAGTGGCTCTGCCTGCTGAGCCTCTGTGCCGTGCTAAGGATACAGCACGGAAACAGGCCTTTCGGCCCACCGAGTCCACACTGACCATCGATCTACCTGTCCACACTAGTTCCATGTTATCCCACTTTGTCATCCACTCCCTACTCACCAGGGGCAATTTACAGAGACCAATTAAACAATTATTGACATTATAATATTATTGAGTGCAAATCAAAGTGATGTAAACCCTTTTGTAGTGTGCTGCAAGATTTGAGACGGTATTGCAACTAAGCCCCACTCTGAATCATTTAGAATTCTATAACTTCTACAGTACATACCTTTAGAAAGGAGATGAGGAGGAATTTATTTAGCCAGAGGGTGGTGAATCTGTGGAATTCATTGCCACAGATGGCTGAAGAGGCCAAGTCAATGAATATTTTTAAAACACAGATTGACAGATTCTTGATTAGTGCGGGTGTCAGGGCTTATGAGGAGAAGGCATGAGAATGGGGTTGAGATGGAAAGATAGATCAGCCATAATTGAAGGGGGGAGTAAACCCGATAGGCCGAATGGCCTAATTCTGCTCCTATGACGTACAAACTTGTTCACTGGATATGTAGCTTTCTATTCACAAAGCAAGACTGCAATGTAAATAAGTGTAAAAGCAAAGAACTGCAGATGCTGGTTTAATACCGAAGATAGACACGAAGTGCTGGAGTAACTCAGCACAGGGCCGGCCTTAAGCCAATTGGACCGTTTGCTCCCAATTGGGCCCTGAGCCTAAGGGGGCCCTGCGCTAGAGTAATCAAAAGATGCTAGAGCTCCGCGACTGTTCCCCCGCAACGTTGCGAGAAGCATAACTGAACCAGTGTTGCTTTCATCCGTCTGTCCGCACGTTCGCTCGCTCGCTCGCTCTTGGTGCCGGCGTTTCTCCCCTCAGACTCCGCCAAACTGAAGTGGCAGGTGGTTCTGCTGTCGGGTCCCCGCGGCCGCTCACAGTCACCCGAGCTGCTTCCTTCCTCGGAAGTGGCGGCCAGTTCTGCTGTCTGTGCCCGGAGCGCTGCGGCAGCCACCCAAGCTAATTCACTCCCCGGCCACAATGCGGTGGCTCAGTGCAAGAAGCGTCGCAAGTGGGTTACTGGCCCCGATCCCCTCCTTCACAACACTCCTGCCCTCCCCGTAACTTTACCCCGGGCCAGACTCCTCAAACACTGTGAAAGGAGCTCTTCCCCCCACCCACACCGGGAAATACAGTATTTAAAAACATAGTACCAAGAAATGTACTTACCACGGTATTGGTACACAAACTCCATTCTTCTCTCTTTGCTTCCTAACATACCCTTCAGATAATGGCAATCCATATTTGAAAATCCCGCCAAGAAACTTGCACTGCGCATGCGCAGTACAGCAAAGTCAGAGTTTCAGCTGCCTTCAGCCCGGCTTGAAATTGACGGCTTGAAGCAGCGCTGACGGCACGTGGGCTGCACAGACCTTTGCGTGTTGCAAGTGCAGCTGTTGAAAGGCACGGAGAATTATGCCTACCTAAGAGATCGATCTCTTAGGTAGGCATAATTCTCCCATGCCTTTACTATTTATATTTAATGATTACCATGTCATAATTAATTTTAGTCAGGGTAGGCAGTGCCTGCCTTGTCTACCCTGACGGCACATGCCTGAACTCTGGTCACATCACAGTGAAGGAGCGTGTGTGTGTGTGGCCCGGACATTGAACAGATGGCTGTGGAGCTCCGCTTATGCTGTGTGCCCTGGGGGATTCTCACACGCCACTCTGGTGGGTGTTTATGTTTAATCTTTAAGTAGTTTTGTATCTTGTTGCTTTTTTGGTGTGACTGTAAGGTAAATCAAATGTCACTGTACCTCGGTACATGTGACAACAAAGGACCGTTGAAATGTTTGTCAGACGGGCGATCACGTGGGCCTCGTAGGCCTCGTGTTCAGCGAAACGGTCGGCCAGTCTACGTTTGGAAATGTACTCATTGTTTTTTTTCCTCTTCTGCCCCCAGAGTTGGTCATTCCAGACAACGCCAACGTCTTTTACGCGATAAGCCCCTCTGGGAACTTTGACTTCATCCTGAGGAAGAAGAACCACAGTCAGCTGGGACGCCAATCCTTGAACAACCTCTCCAGAGAGGCCAAGAAGGGAATCATGGCAGACAGAATGAGCAAGGTCAGGCTGTGAGAGGAGGCTGGGATCGCCGTCAGTGCTTCCACACCCTCTGGCGGAGATGAACCTTACCACTAAGTATTGAGAGCCCTGGAATATATGTGAATAAATTTGCCTGGACTGTATTTACCCAACATCGTGGATGGCATTGAGTAAAAACCCTAACTTCCTCCTTGGGAAGGCAACGCTTGTCCATTGTTGAAGATTATTTTGCACACCAGCCCTGCTCGGATGGGACTGAGATGTACTCAAGCTGGAGAGCGGTTGACAGCTTCCCCTGCGACCCTGTAAACTTCAATTGGGGGAGGCAAGGAAAAAAATGTATTGGCCAACTCGGTTGACTAAATGTGGTTGTTTGACTTTGTTTCCTGCAGAGCCACATTCAAACTAGTGAACAACCTCCAGTCAGTGGCCAGATGATGAATGCTTTTGGAAAGTGTTTGGATTGGCCTATTGAACTCCTGGGCAGATATTTCCTGTCTATTTCCCCCTCCCTCCCTCCCTGCCTAATAATTTAATCTCCTCTTGGATATACAGAACTAGACCCACCTTCGACAAAGGACATCTGATGGTCGCCAATGATATTGCACTTGTCTCAAAATTCTGGTCAGCTTTATAGAGAACTGTTATTTTGTGTGTACATTTGTAAATGTGATCTGTGTCATGGAGGGACCAGTGGAGCCGTAGCAGATGCTGAGCGTCCCAACTATCTGGAAGGTGACTTTTATAGCTTTTCTGTCCTTTTATTCTGGAACAATGTTGGTGTGTTCTGCACAATTCTCTCTCTCACACACACACACACACACACACACACACACACACACACACACACACACACACACACACACGTGAGCGCACACACACACACACACACATACTCTCACACTCTCACACTCACTCACTCTCTCCACCCCTCACTCTTCACCCACTCACTCTTCACCCACTCATTCACCCACTATCACTCACACTCACACACTCACTCACTCTTCACTCACTCACTCTACACCCACACTCACTCTCACTCACTCTTCACTCTCTCTCACTCACTGTCACACTCACTCACTGTCACACTCACACACACACACACACACACTCTCTCTCGGTAACCATGTGCCTATGATCTCTAGTGAGCAAGTGTTCGAAGAAGCTCACAAACAAAGATCTGGAGTTCCACTCTTTTTTTTCCACTCTTCCTTTATCTGCACCTTAGCTGAAACACCGGTAACTAAAATGTTCATCAGACATGGACAGCCCCGAACCACCACCTACATGAAAGTTTCAAAATCTCGGCCCTTTCACTCAGCATTGAGCGCACTAATGTAAAAAGAAAATGTATCTACGATATTGGACACAGATGTTAAATGCAAATTGCCTGTGGTATCAGTGAAACTTTCTGTATGTATACTTTTGTAAATAATTTTCAATATTCCTTGTTTTTAATTTGTTTTTAAGAAAATAGCTACTAAAAATAAATTTCAATGCATCAATTTATTTTTTGAAATGAAGTTTTGAGAGATTTAAGGCACCAGGCAATTTTCTGATCTGACCTTAACCGCTGCTCTCTGCATGTTGTTTATGGCCTGGATTAGGTATTGGGAGTACTGCCATCTCTTACACATCACAGATCCAAGCACAAGCCTGATTTCCCAATAAGCTGTTCACGCACTATTTGTGGTAACTCCCTTCAATAACATTATGGAGATAGACACAATGTGCTGGAGTAATTCAGTGGGCCAGGCAGCATATCTGGAGAAAAACGATGGCTAATTTTGTTTAGTTTAGTGATACAGCAAGGATACCGGCCCCTTCAGCCCATCGAGTCCATGCCGATCAGCGACCCCCACACACTAACACTAGCCTACACACACTTACTTACTTAGACTTAGTTCCTGCCACACTGTTGAGTGCATTGGGCAGCAAGCTTTGGCCATTCTGTTCGGTTATGTGCGACGTCTTCCACCCTCGATAGGTTAGTGTCCCGGGCTTCCAAATCCCACCGGAATATTCACCTCATGTGAGTTTTGGTCGGCCTCTTTTCCTTCTTCCGTCAGCTTGCCGTGTCATTGCTATCTGAGGTGCACGTTCTGGTGACATTCTGAGTACATGTCCTGCAGATTTCATCCTGCGTCCCTCTATGTCCTGGCTGAGAAGCTTTGTTGCAGTTTCCCGGTAGATCTCCTCGTTTGTGATGTGGTCTCTGTAGCTAGTCTTCAGGATCCTCCTCAAGCAGCGTTGTTGGGATGCATCCAATTTATTTTTCATTTTCACATTGATTTTCCATGTCTCACTGGCACAGAGGGCTGTAGGGAGCACTGCGGACTGGAAGAGTTTGACTTTTGGCATCTTGGATATCCCACCACTAGACCATATTGGCTGCATTTGTCTGTAGACTGATGCAGCTTTATCAATTAAGGGTATTTTATAATTTTTACCGAAGCCAACCCTAGCGTCTTTGGCGTGTGGGAGGAAACCAGAGCACCTGGAGAAATCCCACGAAGGTAACGTGGAGAACGTAAAACTCCATACAGACAGCACTCATAGTGTGGATCGAACCTGGGTCTCTGGCGCTGTAAGGCAGCAGCTCTACCGTGGGTGAAGTTTCGGGTCGGGACTCTCCTTCAAACTGAAAATAGAAGGGAGGGAACTGGAGGTAAGATTAGACTAGACACATAGAAAATAGGTGCAGGAGTAGGCCATTCGGCCCTTTGCGCCATTTAATATGATCATGACTGATTGTTCAGAATCAGTACCCTGTTCCTGGTTTCTCTCCATATCCCTTGATTCCGTTAGCCCAAAGAGCTAAATCTAACTCTCTTGAACACACGGACCAGTATAGAACAAATCAGGGCCGGCAGCAGATGACCAAGGAAGGGTGGAGCCCATATTGGCCCATTGGTGGCTGGGGAAAAGGTGATAACGAAGGGATACAAATAACATTATTTCTTACCCAAAACTTTGCCTATCCATGTTCTCCAGAGATACTGTCCCACTCTGATATTTTGTGTAGACCAGCATCTGCAGTGGAGCAGTCTGAAGAAGGGTCTCGACCCAAAACGTCACCCATTCCTTCTATCCAGAGATGCTGTCTGACTTGCTGAGTTACTTCAACATTTTATGTCCACTATCAGCAGTTCTTTGTTTTCACATTCTCCCTTCTACCCATTCTGCCCCCACTCCCAAGTCCTCCGTCTATCACCGCATCTGCACCCAGGTTGAGGTGATCCAGATCGGAGATGTCCTCATTCTTTAGGGAACGGGGGTTCCCCTCTTCGATTATAGATGAGGCTCTCACCAGGGTCTCCTCTATATCCCGCAGCTCTGCTCTCACTTCCCATCCCCCTACTCGTAACAAGGACCGAGTCCCCCTTGTCCTCACCTTCCACCCTACCAGCCCCCACCTTCACCTCCTTTCCCCATTTTGTACCGACATTTGATACAGTAACATTTAAAAGACGAAGGAAGGAACTACAGATGCTGCTTTAAACCGAAGATAGACACAAAAAACAGCGGGTCAGACAACATCTCTGGAGAAAAAGGATAGGTGACATTTTGGGTCCAGACCCTTCTTCGGACTCAAGTCTGTTGCCATCTGTAAAACATCTGTCATGTTTCAAAGGTAGACTTCCAAAATATATTGGACATTTGGGCACAATTCCAGAAAGTTTAGTTTAGAGGTACAGCGCAGAAACAGGCCCTTCAGCCCACTGAGTCCGTACCGACCAGCGATCACCCGCACACTAACACTAGCCCACAGACTAGGGACAATTTACCATTTTACCAAAGCCAATTAAGCTGCAAACTTGTACGTCTTTGGACAGTGGGAGGAAACCAGAGCCCCCGGAGAAAACCCACTCAGTCACGGGTCGAACGTACAAACTCCATGCCAATAGTGCTCTGAGTCAGAATCGAACCTGGGTCTCTGGCACTGTGCCATCCCTGAATGTATCCAACTGTAAATCCTTGGTGTTGTACCTGAATGAGCTTTCCAATTACACAGAGTGGCGTTCTCTGTTACAGGATTCTCAGTAGGACTGGCATTTGAGTGCAAGGATTTCTGGTTGCCCATTGCTTTGAATCCAGCTGTTTTCCTTGCTGGTTCTGGTTAGACAGATGTTTCCCATAAATAGTCTAATGACCCAAATGAATTGGAGAAGTGAGATTCACGTCCAGAAATCAGTTTAGCATTTTGATTAATATCTTTTAAACATGATTAGTCATGGAATGTGCAACTTCTCATGTATGGTCTGTAAACTCTTCCTATATTGCCATCTAATTATGTTTCTAAACTGCTATCCAAACAATGTTTAATCCCGATGAACACTGTAATGTTCAAAAGATGCTGATGCAAAACGTTGCAAAAGTCATGCTACATACCTTTTAGTTTTGCTTCTAGAGATACAGCGTGGAAACGGGCCCTTCGGCCCATCGAGTCCATGCCAACCAGCGATCACCTGTACACTAGTACTATCCTACACACTAGGGCCAATTTACAGAAGCCAATAATCTGCACATCTTTGGATGCCCATTCTAATGACGTTTCCTGCCCATTCCTTCCACAGATGCTGCCTGGCCTGCTGAGTTACTCCAGCACTTAGTGTTTTGCTCAAGATTCCAACATCAACATTCCCTGTGTTCCCATCCTATTTTCACTTGGTTCTCAGATACATTAAAACTTTTAGACTTTGGAGATTACTCCACCTTAATTTCTCTTACATCTTCAAGCTTTGCAAAGCCAAATAATTAGTTTAATTGGGTGATACAGCGTGTAAACAGGTCCTTCGGCCCACCGAGTCCTCGCCGACCAATGATCATCCTACACTCGAGGGACAATGTACAGAAGCCAATTAACCTACAAACCTGCATGTCTTTGGGATGTGGGAGGAAACCGGAGCACCCGGAGAAAACCCACGCGGTCACGGGAGAACGTGCAAACTCCGTACAGACAGCTCCTGTAGTCAGGTCGAACCAAGGTCTGCCGCACCAAATGTTCTTAATGATAGACACAAAGTGCTGGAGTAACTCAGCGGGTGAGCCAGCATCTTTGGAGAAAATGGCTAGGTGACGTTTCACAGAGTGCTGGAGTAACTCAGCGGGTCAGGCAGCATCTTTGGAGAAAATGGCTAGGTGACGTTTCACAGAGTGCTGGAGTAACTATAACTGATCGGCTGATTATCCGCTAGGAATGGTGTGATCCTGAGGAACATATTGTGAACTGTGGAACTGGTTAACTGACTTTTAGTGCAAGAAGGGGGGGGGGGGGAGGTGGCGGGCGAGAGGAGGAAGGGGAACATATGTAGAAGTTACCTAAACTCAGAATCCAATGTTTATATTGCTGGGTAGTGAGTTGTTCTTCCATGTTGTGTACAGCCTCAATCTGGCAATGGAGGAGGCCCGGAGCACATTTCTTAAAGGCACACACATGCCGTGGGTAGAACAATGAAGATAGAATATATTCCTCACCAGTGTGAGGTGAAGTACTTGGTGAGGGCTATTCAGGATGGGACATGCGTAGGGAATGGTGGATTCCTAAGGAGTATTGAGGAATGGGAACTTTGGAGTACAAGGATCCCTGAAATTGGCAACATTTAAGGTGGTGAATAAGACCTACAGGATATTTACCTTCAATATCTGTTGTCTTCACTACTGATTTTCCAGCAACCTTGTTCCAGAGCCTTTCTGGATTATCTGTTTTGCTGGACCAACAGTGAAGAGATTTTTTGGTGCGGGCTATCCAGTCAGTGGAAAGGCTATACATGATGACAATCAAGCCGCTCACAGACAAGGGATCAAGGGTATAACGTTTAGTGCAAGATAAAGTGAAATAAAGTCCTATTATAGATAGTTCAAATGTCTCCAATGAGGTAGATGGGAGCTCATGACCGCTCTCTAGTTGGTGATAGGGTGGTTCAGTTGTCTGATAATAACTGGGAAGAAAACAGTCCCTGAATCTGGAGGTGTGAGTTTTCACGCTTGTCTAATGGGAGAGGGGTGAAGAGGGATCAGTCACAGGCCGTCAGGGTAGGCAAGGTAGGCACTGCCTACCGTGACTAAAATTATAAAATGGTAAGTATCTCATCTATATATTGGGGAAACAGACCTAACGGGTCTGCACTTGGACTAGTATATATTGAACTAGTATATTGGACTAGTATATAGCTGAACATCCAGGGATATTCAATATTCAGGAGGGATAGACAGAAAGGAAAAGGAGGTGGGATAGTGTTGCTGGTTAGAGAGGAGATTAACGCAATGGAAAGGAAGGACATTAGCTTGGAGGATGTGGAATCGATATGGGTAGAGCTGCGAAACACTAAGGGGCAGAAAACGCTAGTGGGTGTTGTGTACAGGCCAACTAACAGTAGTAGTGGAGTTGGGGATGGCATCAAACAGGAAATTAGAAATGCGTGCAACAAAGGTAAAACAGTTATAATGGGTGACTTCAATCTACATATAGATTGGGTGAATCAAATTGGCAGGGGTGCTGAGGAAGAGGATTTCTTGGAATGTGTAGATGGTTCATGCATGCAACCAATAATATAGCTACCTCAGTACCACTAACCACGCCTTAGTTATCAAGTATAATAACTCTCTCTCTCTCTTGGTTCCAGCACGGTCATAGACTGTATGCAGTCAGTGCTGGAACATGTCTAACCTCTGTGATCATTAAACATTAAATAAAGTTACAAGTGTGTCAGACTTAACTTCTTTACATGGTGTCAGCAAGTTAAAACGCTCGCCTCCTGTTTATCGGGTTTTATTTCTTTGAAAGTGTTGCTTTATCTGAGTTTTTTCGTACCCCTTTGCCACTATGGCATCCTCGTGCCGTAAACCCTCGCCCCTGGTCTTTGATGCCGACATAGCGGAGCGCTGGGCGACTTTTGAGTTGGATTTCACACACTACATTAATATCGTTCATCGCAACGATCCCGATGCCGTCAAAGCCTCTCTTCTGCTGAACCTTGCTGGTCCTGGTGCCATGAGGAGAGCACTAACCTTCGCCTACAATCCCGCGGTCCGGGATGAAAATGATCAGGTTCAAGTACCTGCGGAGTCTGCCAACGATCCGGTATGTTTGCTGCGAAGGTTTGCTGAGATTTGTGACTTGCCCTCTAACCGCATTTTAGAGCGAGCTAAGTTTTTTACGCGGAAGCAACAGCCTGACGAACCAGTTGAATGTTTTATTGCTGATCTGCACTATCTCGCCCAGAGGTGCCGATTTGAAAATATGACTGACCAGCTTACTAGGGACATTCTAGTGACAGGTATGCTGGATCAGAAACTGCGATCGCAGCTATTGAGAAAGCCAGATCTTACTCTGACCGAAGCAATGCACGCATGCAGGTTGGCTGAAGTCGTTGACCCGCTGTTCGGACAGCGGGAGTCTGATAGCCGATCGATCAATTTAACTGGTCTCACAGACCGCTTCCCAAAATAGACAACACTAGACCTGCGCCGCGGGCAAGCTACCTCCCCGGTGGGCGCGGTTTAAGATTTTTTAAAAGCCGGCTGACTGTCTACCCTGAATAATTACTCACGGCTCGTGCCTGAGTGGCAGGGCCGGATTTAGATGAAGAGAGGCCCTAAGCTATTTCACTTGTGAGCCCCCTCCCCTCCCAATCCCCCACCCCCACGACTAGAGGACCATGACTACCCGACAGTGACAGTGTGACACTTTTAGATCCTACTGTATGTTGTCATTAAACAGTTGGTTTTAAAATACATATTGGCAATGCCTTACCTGGATCGCCGTTTGAAGCTCTGGAGTGTTGGGCCTTCTGCTTCAACATCATGGAGCTGCGGTTTGTGGAGCTCCCAGCCTCGAGCTCCCTTTGCTGAGGGCCGCCAGCGTGAATCTCCGGCCAGCTCAGCCTGTGGACTTCAGGAGCCGTGGTCTCCGGTAGGAAGTGGCCGATTCAGAAGTCCAAGCCGCTGAGAATGTTCTCCTGTTCCGACGTCGGATGGTGACCCCCAAATTTCATTGTACCAATGGCCATGAGGGGGGGGGGGGTCCAAGAGCAGGGAGTCCGTTGGAGACGGGAAAAGGGATCATCAATGGGGGCGAGGACTCCTTCCCATGGAAGAACGGTGTGAGGCGAAGGCGACGGAAGAAGAGCTCCAAATCGCGGCGGGCGCGGAACTCATTGAGGTGGGGACGGAGGGGCACAAAGGTGAGGCCTCTGCTGCGGACAGACCGTTCAGTATCTGAGAGGGGGAGATCAGGGCGGATGGTGAACACACGGCAGGGATGGGGGTTGGGGCCGGAGGAAGGCAGGTGAGTGGACTGATGCCAAGGCAATGTCTGGTGGAGGGGTGGTGGGTGGTTAGGGGGTAGGGGGGGTATGAGGACTGTAGTGTGCATGGGGAAGAGCTGGGGTCACATGGTTTGAGGGGAATGGGGAAGACCAAGTGGAACAGCCACTGAGGTTACCAGGGTTAGGAGGACTAGCACTAGGACCCAGCGCAGTTAAACCCGGGGGAGTGGGAGTCTGCGGCGTGGAAACTTCAGGCCCGATGCTGAGTCCAGGCTGCAGGTAAGGCGACGGCTGCGACTGCGGGCTGCTGGAGGGCGGGGGAGTGGAGTCTGGGTCAGCGGGCAAAGAGTAGGAGGTCCCGGTGGGCGGATGGTCGGTGGGGCGGCGACGTTCGACGGGTCCAGTGAGGCAGCAAAGTGAGTAGGCCCCCCTAGATCTCGATGCCCCAAGCTTAAGCTTGTCTAGCTTATACGTAAATCCGGCCCTGCTGAGTGGGAGTGAACAGGGGTGAGACTGGTCCTTGATTTTGCTGCTGGCCTTGCTGAGGCAGAGTGAAGTGTAGAGGGAAGGTACACAAAATTGCTGGGGAAACTCAGCGGGTGCAGCAGCATCTATGGAGCGAAGGAAATAGGCGACGTTTTGGGCCGAAACCCTTCTTCAGACTGATAGGGGGTGGGGAAAGAAAGAAGGACAAAGGGAGGAGGAGGAGGAGCCCGAGGGCGGGCGGATGGGAGGGTGGGAGGAGACAGCTAGAGGGTGAAGGAAGGGGAGGGGAGGAGACAGCACGGGCTAGCCAAATTGGGAGAATTCAATGTTGATGCCATAGGGACGCAAGGACCCCAGACGGAATATGAGGTGCTGTTCCTCCAATTTCCGCTGTTGCTCACTCTGGCAATGGAGGAGACCCAGGACAGAGAGGTCGGATTGGGAATGGGAGGGGGAGTTGAAGTTCCCTCCCGCACCACCCCCTCCCCGGGCACTTTCCGTTGCAACCGCAAGAAATGCAACACCTGTCCCTTCACCTCCCCCCTCGACTCCATTCAAGGTCCCAAGCAGTCGTTCCAGGTGCGACAAAGGTTCACCTGTATCTCCTCCAACCTCATCTACTGCATCCGCTGCTCTAGATGTCAGCTGATTTACATCGGGGAGACCAAGCGTAGGTTGGGCGACCGTTTCGCCGAACACCTCCGCTCAGTCCGCAATAACCTACCTGACCTCCCGGTGGCTCAGCACTTCAACTCCCCCTCCCATTCCCAATCCGACCTCTCTGTCCTGGGTCTCCTCCATTGCCAGAGTGAGCAACAGCGGAAATTGGAGGAACAGCACCTCATATTCCGTCTGGGGTCCTTGCGTCCCTATGGCATCAACATTGAATTCTCCCAATTTGGCTAGCCCGTGCTGTCTCCTCCCCTCCCCTTCCTTCACCCTCTAGCTGTCTCCTCCTACCCTCCCATCCGCCCGCCCTCGGGCTCCTCCTCCTCCTCCCTTTGTCCTTCTTTCTTTCCCCACCCCCTATCAGTCTGAAGAAGGGTTTCGGCCCGAAACGTCGCCTATTTCCTTCGCTCCATAGATGCTGCTGCACCCGCTGAGTTTCCCCAGCAATTTTGTGTACCTTCGATATTCCAGCATCTGCAGTTCCCTTTTGAACACGAAGTGTAGAGGGAGGTTGGTTTGTGTGATTGTCTGGGCTATGTCCTCAACTCTCTGCAGTTTCTTGTGATCTTGGATGGAGCTGTTCCCAAACTCTGCTGTGATGCATCCTGATAAAATGCTTTCTACGGCGCATCTGTAGAAATTTGAGGGATATCAGTTAACAAAAGTCAGCAAATCTCTGCTCAAAATCCCACAAATTGAAGAACAATTAATATGAAATTGAGGCGAATGGCCTGGTAATGAAGATGTCTTTAGAGAACAGCGATGGAATTTGATCTTCAAATGGAAAGCAATTAATTTTAATTTGAAGTTAGGTTCTTTTTTGAATAAAGCAAATAATAAAAAAGAGTGTTGAGTTGGCTTATGTTTGATCGGGAAATGCAGTAAAAGGAATGTCAAACACTTTATACATCTGCAAACTGTTCCATTATTGATGTATTCTTTGAAGGCAATGAAAAACTTCAAGGGGAACCATGGTCTAGCCAAGGAATCAAGACAAGAGTGTTTAAGAGAAAATACATATAATGTTAACACAAAAAAAATGTTTTGGCAGTGGACAGGTTTCAGAATTTAGCAAAGCATTGAGAAGAAAAGGGAAGATAGACACAGAGTGCTGGAGTAGCTCAGTGAGTCAGGCAGCATCTGTGGAGAACATGAAGAGGGAAAGGAACCCTCTTCTGACAGATCATAAGGAGAGAGAAGGCAGGGCTGCCAACTCGCATACATTGAGCGTGAGACTCGCGCATTTCATGAAATTCTCACGCTCTCACGCTGATCACAAATTTCTCACGCTCAAATTTTAAATAAATAAATAAATAAATTTGCTGACACTTCAATTCACCCAAGGCTTCCAGATCTCCTCCACACTCACCAATGAGAATAGTTTTCTGTCGGCGGGTTTCCTGTAAAGAACGAGCAATTTAATTGTCATAGACTCTTAAGCGCACTATTTAAAATGGCAAACTGCAGTACATTAGACATTCATGAAACCAAAATCTGCAGGTGCTGGAAATTCAAAATAAAGCAAAAATTGTTTTAGAGGTGAGTAAAAACCATGAGGGGAATATATAAGGTGAATGCATAGACTTTTTCCCGGGATAAGAGGGCATTGGTTTAAAGCAGGGCTGTCAAACTACCTGCCCATGGGATGATTTTGGGGAAAATAAGTTGTTTAGCCACCGCTCACACCTCCCACCCTCACCTCTGTGTCCGTCGGCCGCTCTGTCCACAACCCATGCAGTTTTAACCCCAGCCCGGAGCCAGGAGCGGGTCGGGTGAGTGGGGACGTCGGTGCCACCTCCGGAGCTGCGGGGATAAATCTCGGCCGACGGCTCCGCTCCGATGCCCAACCCCCGGGTCACTGACCCTCACCTCCCCCGGACCCCAGCTGGACACAGAGCACCTGGGTGGGCTTGCAAAGGGAAATGGGCAAAGGCGGATAGATGGGACTAGTTTAGATGGGGCACCTTGATCTGCATGGACAAGTTGGGATGAAGGGCCTGTTTCCATGCTGTGAGACTATGACACATTGTGGAAAGGGTGTAATTGCTCTGGAGAGGATCCAGGGCGATTTATGAAGATGTTGGCAGGGCTGGAATTTTTTTTTTACTTTGAAGAAAGATTTGATAACTGGGATTGTATTCTCTGCAGCAACGGAGGTGAAGAAAATACTTAGTTGAGGTGAATAACATTATGAGAATAGGACCTGTTTCGCTTAACAAAGAGTGTAGGAAGGAACTGCAGATGCTGGTTTAGACTGAAGATAGACACCAAAAGCTGGAATAACTCAGCAGGACAGGCAGCATCTCTGGAGAGAAAGAATGGGTGATGCTTCGTGCCGAGACCTTCAGATTGAAGAGGTTGAAAACCCGCCATAAAACACAATGACTGGAGATGTGTGTTATCCAACTAAGAGCAGAAATCAGAATCATGTGTTCATCTTTATTAACGTGACACCATAATAAATATATTACAGAAAAAATAATTTAATGGGGTGGCACGTTGGCGCAGCGGTAGAGTTGCTGCCTTGCATCACCACAGACCCAGATTTGATCCTGACCACGGGTGCTGTCTGTACAGTATTTGACCTTATGACCACATGGTTTCTCCCACATCTGAAAGAAGTGCAGGTTTGTAGGTTAATTGGCTTCTGTAAATTGTCCCTGGCGTGATGGATGGGACTGGTTTATGGTAGATTGCTTGTCGGTGTGGACTTGGTGGACTGAAGGGCCTGTTTCCATATATATGTTTTACATAAATATCTTAATTCCATTGAACCATATACGGTTGAATAGACAATAGGTGCAGGAGTAGGCCATTCGGCCCTTCGAGCCAGCACTGCCATTCAATGTGATCATGGCTGATCATCCCCAATCAGTACCCCGTTCCTGCCTGCTCCCCATATCCCCTGACTCAGCTATTTTTAAGAGCCCTCCTTCTTCTTCTTTCGTGTGGCATGCACAGCTTAAAGTTGTAGGACAACTTGTTCTATTTGATCTTCTGTTTGTGCACGTCTAGTTGATTGGATTAGTCGAAACAGGGCGGACCACGTGAAGGTTGCAATCTTCCACCCCAAGAGCCCTATCTAGCTCTCTCTTGAAAGCATCCAGAGAACCTGCTTCCACCTCCCGCTGAGGCAGAGTATGTGGCATTATTTTCTTCTTGTTTCTATAGTCAAAGGCTAAGGTTGATTGATTTATTTGTGTAGAACAGCGATGGAAGTCCAACTTGCCTTGTTTCTCTGTTTTTTTCTCTATGTATATGCATAACAGCATGAATTATAATCTGATTTCCATACATGAATTTGCTAAGGTCATTCATGTGCTGCACCTGTTGATCAGAGCCTGGCTCTACTGTGGAATGTAATTATGAATGTAATTTAGCCTAACCTTATTCATTCCTAATCCAATTTAAAGCATAAATGTTGCATTCAAGTGTAAGTTAAAAGACTCGCTATAGTATGCACCAGATTGCATAATTCCAAGATGAAAAATGCAAAAGCTCCGTACAGTAGGACATCCTCCTCCCACACACTTTGTAGGTTAATTGTCTTTGATAAAAATTGTAAATTGTCCCTAGTGTGTGGAGGATAGTGTTCATGTTGCGGGTAATGAAGTAGAGTTTCAAAGTCTACAGAGAGATTTATGCCAGTTGGAAGAGTGGGCTGAAAGATGGCAGATGGAGTTCAATGCTGATAAGTGTGAGGTGCTACATCTTGGCAGGACAAATCAAAATAGGACGTACATGGTAAATGGTAGGGAATTGAAGAATGTAGGTGAACAGAGGGATCTAGGAATAACTGTGCACAGTTCCCTGAAAGTGGAATCTCATGTAGATAGGGTGGTAAAGAAAGCTTTTGGTGTGCTGGCCTTTTTAAATCAGAGCATTGAGTATAGAAGTTGGGATGTAATGTTAAAATTGTACAAGGCATTGGTGAGGCCAATTCTGGAGTATGGTGTACAATTTTGGTCACCTAATTATAGGAAGGATGTCAACAAAATAGAGAGAGTACAGAGGAGATTTACTAGAATGTTGCCTGGGTTTCAGCAACTAAGTTACAGAGAAAGGTTGAACAAGTTAGGGCTTTATTCTTTGGAGCGCAGAAGGTTAAGGGGGGACTTGATAGAGGTTTTTTAAAATGATGAGAGGGATAGACAGAGTTGACGTGGAAAAGCTTTTCCCACTGAGAGTAGGGAAGATTCAAACAAGGGGACATGACTTGAGAATTAAGGGACAGAAGTTTAGGGGTAACATGAGGGGGAACTTCTTTACTCAGAGAGTGGTAGCTGTGTGGAATGAGCTTCCAGTGAAGGTGGTGGAGCCAGGTTCGTTTTTATCATTTAAAAATAAAATGGATAGTTATATGGATGGGAAAGGAATGGAGGGTTATGGTCTGAGCGCAGGTATATGGGACTAGGGGAGATTATGTGTTCGGCATGGACTAGAAGGGTCGAGATGGCCTGTTTCCGTGCTGTAATTGTTATATGGTTATATGGTTATATGGTTATATGTACAAGGATCGCTGGTCGGTGCGCAGAAGGGCCTGTTTCCATGCTGTATCTCTAAACGAAACTAAACTAAAACTGGTTAGGGTTTCCAGAACCAGAAGATCTCGACCTCAAAATAATCGGTCATCCCTTCAGGAAGGAATGGTGGAAAGATTTCTTTACTCCGGGAAATAAATCTGTGCAACTCTCTTCCCCAGAGTCTTGTGGAGGTTTAGCTACTGACTGCACTCAAGACTGGTCCATGGATCGCCCACTTGTGGTGTTGGAGAAGCGTGCATGTGCCTGAGATCATCAGAGGGCCGCAGTCCTGGTGGAGTCAGGTCCACCTTGCTGGGGCAGTTGAGGGGTGGTCACGAACAAAGTACCGCCCAAGAAGAAGACCTCGATGGTAGAACACGCAGAGGGTGGTGTCTGACCGGTGGGTGGACCTCCACAATGACTGAGAAGACAGAAGAAGGCTGCAGCGGGGAGAGACTCCAAGCCGTATGGAGTCATCGTATTATACATCAGGGAAGCGGGCTCTTCAGCCCAACTTGCCCAGGCTAAACCTATATGACCCATATCCCTCTGAACATTGTAGGAAGGAACTACAGATGATGGTTTACACCAACGATAGACACAAAAAGCTGGAGTAACTCAGTGGGACAGGCACCGTCTTTGGAAAAAAGAAATAGGTGAAATTTCGTGTCGGGACCCTTCGGACACAAGTCTGAAGAAGAGTCCGACCTGAAACGTCACCCATGCATTTTCTCCAGAGATGCAGCCTGTCCTGCTGAGTTACTCCAACACTCTGTGTCCATCTTCCCTCTAAACCTCTCCTATCCAGAGGAATCCATGCCGATGTTTTGGTCACCATTTTATAGGAAAGATGTTGTCAAGCTGGAAAAGGTGCTGAGATTTATGAGGATGTTGCCAGGACTCGAGGGTCTGAGCTATAGGTTGAGTAGGCGAGGAATTTATTTCTTAACGAGGTGTACAAAATTATGAGAGGAATAGATCGGGTAAACACACAGTGTTTTGCCCAGAAATAGAAAGATTAAACGAGAACTTACCGTTTGAAGTTTGATCTTTATTTTATGAGAAATTGAAGTGAGGGAATACGTGAAGAACCCGCCAGCCCGCATGCGCGTCAATCTTCAGAGCAACTGTATGAAACAACAGAGCAGTTGCAGAACTTAAACTATAGAAAGACTAACGAGACTAGAGTTACAGGATAATCTTTTATGAGAAGTAGGGTTGGGATTGGAGAGCACGTAATCCCTCACTTCAACTTCTCATAAAATAAAGATCAAACTTCAAACGGTAAATTCTCGTTTAATCTTTTATTTTATTTCAAAGTCACGTGAATGACTATGTGAAGCCTTCAAAGCCCTGTGGTTTCATGCAGTAACCCAATCTGTGTGTGAAACACTTAAACAGATAAAACCATAAATGGTAGAAAACATGGGTTATTAATACCATGATGCTAACTTGCATACATGGCCATTGCTCTTAATCGGACCATAGGCTTTTAGTTAGACAATAACTCATGCAACACTGTTCAGAATTCTATCTGCAAATATCCAGACATATTCAACCAAATTTTATAGCTTCTGAACACGCACTATGTAAGCCTCTTGCTGTATGATGAAAGGGAAATATCAATTCTATTGGCTGCTAATGAGCCATCAGCAATCTCTTGAGAGACTATTAAATAACAATGAAGAAACATCTCATAGGTACTAGCAAGCTCAGTGTACCTGTATACATAATAACACCGCCAATCTCCGATCTGGTGGGTATGCTGTCAACTGCAAATGTACGCAACCATGCCCGTTTTGCTTTATGAGACCATTCCCATAACAAGTTACCCTAATGTCAGTTATAACCCAGACACTGAGCCAGAGATTGAGTAAAGACTGTGTTCTTTGTGCTGAAATCAATTGCTAAAAGCGTAATCAAGTTAAAAGATACTGCTCCCATTAGGAATACAGTAAATGAATATCTGCATAATAATTTACTGATATACATTGCAC